>NC_085136.1:17194346-17244346 GCF_035046485.1 Aedes albopictus
GGAAGGAATTCCAGTGAATTCCCGGAAGGAATTCCAGTGAATTCCCGGAAGGAATTCCAGTGAATTCCCGGAAGGAATTCCAGTGAATTCCCGGAAGGAATTCCAGTGAATTCCCGGAAGGAATTCCAGTGAATTCCCGGAAGGAATTCCAGTGAATTCCCGGAAGGAATTCCAGTGAATTCCCGGAAGGAATTCCAGTGAATTCCCGGAAGGAATTCCAGTGAATTCCCGGAAGGAATTCCAGTGAATTCCCGGAAGGAATTCCAGTGAATTCCTGAGAGGAATTCCAGTGAATTCCTGAGAGGAATTCCAGTGAATTCCTAAAAGGAATTCCAGTAAATTCCTGAGAGGAATTCCAGTGAATTCCTGAGAGGAATTCCAGAGAATTCCTGAGAGGAATTCCAGTGCATTCCTGAGAGGAATTCCAGTGAATTCCTGAGAGGAATTCAAGTGAATTCCTGCCTGAGAGGAATTCAAGTGAATTCCTGCCTGAGAGGAATTCAAGTGAATTCCTGCCTGAGAGGAATTCAAGTGAATTCCTGCCTGAGAGGAATTCAAGTGAATTCCTGCCTGAGAGGAATTCAAGTGAATTCCTGAAAGGAATTCAAGTGAATTCCCGGAAGGAATTCCAGTGAATTCCCGGAAGGAATTCCAGTGAATTCCCGGAAGGAATTCCAGTGAATTCCCGAGAGGAATTCCAGTGAATTCCCGAGAGGAATTCCAGTGAATTCCCGAGAGTAATTCCAGTGAATTCCCGAGAGGAATTCCAGTGAATTCCTGAGAGGAATTCCAGTGAATTCCCGAGAGAAATTCCAGTGAATTTCCGAGAGGAATTCCAGTGAATTCCCGAGAGGAATTCCTGGAAGGAATTCCAGTGAATTCCCGGATGGAATTCCAGTGAATTCCCAGAAGGAATTCCAGTGAATTCCCGGAAGGAATTCCAGTGAATTCCCGGAAGGAGTTCCAGTGAATTCCCGGAAGGAATTCCAGTGAATTTCCGGAAGGAATTCCAGTGAATTCCCGGAAGGAATTCCAGTGAATTCCCGGAAGGAATTCCAGTGAATTCCCGGAAGGAATTCCAGTGAATTCCCGGAAGGAATTCCAGTGAATTCCCGGAAGGAATTCCAGTGAATTCCCGGAAGGAATTCCAGTGAATTCCCGGAAGGAATTCCAGTGAATTCCCGGAAGGAATTCCAGTGAATTCCCGGAAGGAATTCCAGTGAATTCCCGGAAGGAATTCCAGTGAATTCCCGGAAGGAATTCCAGTGAACTCCCGGAAGGAATTCCAGTGAATTCCCGGAAGGAATTCCAGTGAATTCCCGGAAGGAATTCCAGTGAATTCCAGTGAATTCCCGGAAGGAATTCCAGTGAATTCCCGGAAGGAATTCCGGTGAATTCCTGATAAGAATTTTGATGATTTCCTATAAAGAATACCAGTTATTTTTTTCTAGAAATTCCTGAAAAGAATTCACGAAAATTCCTGGATGGAATTCAAGTGAATTTCTGGAATCAATTCCAGTGAATTTTTGGAAGAAATTTCAGTGAATTTCTGATAAGATTTCAGTGAATTTCTGAGAGTAAATCTGGTGAATTTTTGAGAGAAATTCTAGTGAACTTCTGAGAGAAATTCCAGTGAATTTCTGAGAGATTCTAGTGAATTTGTGAAACAAATTCTAGTGAATTTCTAAGAGAAATTCTAGTGAATTTCTGAGAGAAATTCATTTAAATTTCTGAGGTAAATTCTAGTGAATTTCTGAGAGAAATTCTAGTGAATTTCTGAGAGAAATTCGAGTGAATTTCTTAGAGAAATTCTAGTGAATTTCTGAGAGAAATTCGAGCAAATTTCTGAGAGAAATTCGAGTGAATTTCTGAGAGAAATTCGAGTGAATTTCTGAGAGAAATTCGAGTGAATTTCTGAGAGAAATTCGAGTGAATTTTTGAGAGAAATTTGAGTGAATTTCTGAGAGAAATTCGAGTGAATTTCTGAGAGAAATTCGAGTGAATTTCTGAGAGAAATTCGAGTGAATTTCTGAGAGAAATTTGAGTGAATTTCTAAGAGAAATTTGAGTGAATTTCTGAGAGAAATTCGAGTGAATTCTGAGAGAAATTCGAGTGAATTTCTGAGAGAAATTCGAGTGAATTTCTGAGAGAAATTCGAGTGAATGTCGGAGAGAAATTCGAGTGAATTTCTGAGAGAAATCCGTCTGCATTTCTGAGAGAAATGCGATTGAATTTCTGAGAGAAATTCGAGTAAATTCTGAGAGACATTCGAGTGAATTTCTGAGTGAAATTCGAGTGAATTTCTGAGAGAAATTCTTGTGAATTTCTGAGAGAAATTCGAATGAATTTCTGAGAGAATTTCGAGTGAATTTCTGAGATAAATTCGAGTGAATTTCTGAGAGAAATTCGAGTGAATTTCTGAGAGAAATTCTAGTGAATTTCTGAGAGAAATGCGAATTTCTAAGAGAAATTCGTGTGAATTTCTGAGAGAAATTCGAGTGAATTTCTGAGAGAAATTCGAGTGAATTTCCGAGAGAAATTCTAGTGAATTTTTGAGAGAAATTCTAGTGAATTTCTGAAAGAAATTCCAGAGAATTTCTGAGAGAAATCCTAGTGAATTTCTAAGAGAAATTCTAGTGAATTTCTGAGAGAAATTCTAGTGAATTTCTGAGAGAAATTCTAGTGAATTTCTGAGAGAAATTCTAGTGAATTTCTGAGAGAAATTCTAGTGAATTTCTGAGAGAAATTCTAGTGAATTTCTGAGAGAAAACCTAGTCAATTTCTGATTGAAATTCTTGTGAATTTCTGAGAGAAATTCTAGTGAATTTCTGAGAGAAATTCTAGTGAATTTCTGAGAGAAAACCTAGTCAATTTCTGATTGAAATTCTTGTGAATTTCTGAGAGAAATTCGGGTGAATTTCCGAGAGAAATTCTAGTGAATTTTTGAGAGAAATTCTAGTCAATTTCTGATTGAAATTCTTGTGAATTTTTGAGAGAAATCCGAGTGAATTTCCGAGAGAAATTCTAGAGAATGTCTGAGAGGAATTCTAGAGAGTTTCTGAGAGAAATTCTAGTGAATTTCTAAGAGAAATTCTAGTGAATTTCTAAGAGAAATTCTAGTGCATTTCTAAGAGAAATTCTAGTGAATTTCTAAGAGAAATTCTAGTGAATTTCTAAGAGAAATTCTAGTGAATTTCTGTGAGAAATTCTAGTGAATTTCTAAGAGAAATTTTAGTGAAATTTCTTAGAGAAATTTTAGTGAATTTCTAAGAGAAATTCGAGTGAATTTCTAAGAGAAATTCTAGTGAATTTCTGAGAGAAATTCTAGTGAATTTCTTAAAGGAATTCTAGTGAATTTCTAAGAGAATTTCTGAGAGGTATTCTAGTAACATTCTGAGAGAAACTGAAGTGAATTTCTGAGAGAAATTCGAGTGAATTTTTGAGAGAAATTCTAGTGAATTTCTTAAAGGAATTTAAGTGAATTTCTAAGAGAAATTCTAGTGAATTTCTAAGAGAAATTCGAGTGAATTTCTAAGAGAAATTCTAGTGAATTTCTGAGAGAAATTCTAGTGAATTTCTGAGAGAAATTCTAGTGAATTTCTGAGAGAAATTTTAGTGAATTTCTGAGAGAAATTCTAGTGAATTTCTGAGAGAAAACCTAGTCAATTTCTGATTGAAATTCTTGTGAATTTCTGAGAGAAATTCGAGTGAATTTCCGAGAGAAATTCTATTGAATTTTTGAGAGAAATTCTAGTGAATTTCTGAAAAAAATTCGTGTGAATTTCCGATAGAAATTTTAGTAAATTTCTGAGAGAAATTCGTGTGATTATCTGAAAGTAATTCTAGAGAATTTCTGAGAGAAATTCTAGTGAATTTCTGAAAGAAATTCTAGAGAATTTCTGAGAGAAATTCTAGTGAATTTCTGAGAGAAATTCTAGTGTAATTCTAAAAGAAATTTTAATGAATTTCTGAGAGAAATTCTGGTGATTTTCTGAGAGAATTTCTAGTTAATTTCTGAGAAATTCTAGTGAATTTCTGTAAGAAATTCGAGTGAATTTCTGAGAGAAATTCTAGTGAATTTCTAACGGAAATTCTAGAGAATTTCTAAGAGAAATTCTAGAAAGTTTCTGAGAGAAATTCCAGAGAATTTCTGATAGAAATTTCAGTGAATTTCCAAGAAAAATTCTAGTGAATTTCTAAGAGAACTTCTAGTGAATTTCTAAGAGAAATTCTTGTGAATTTCTAATAGAAATTCTAGTGAATTTCTAAGAGAAATTCTAGTGAATTTCTTAGAGAAATTCTAGTGATTTTCTTAGGGAAATTCTAGTAACAGTCTGAGAGAAATTCGTGTGAATTTCTGAGAGCAATTTGAGTGAATTTCTGAGGGAAATTCGAGTGAATTTCTGAGAGAAATTCTAGTGAATTTCTGAGGGAAATTCGAGTGAATTTCTGAGAGAAATTCTAGTGAATTTCTGAGAAAAATTCGAGTTAATTTTCGATAGAAATTTTGGTAAATTTCTGAGAGAAATTCGTGTGATTTTCTTAATGAAATTCTAGAGAATTTCTGAGAAAAATTCTAGTGAATTTCTGAAAGAAATTCTAGAGAATTTTTGAGAGAAATCTTCTAGTGAATTTCTAAGAGAAATTTTATTGAATTTCTGGGAGAAATTCTAGTGAATTTCTGAGAGAAAACCTAGTTAATTTCTGAGAGAAATTCTAGTGAATTTCTGAGAGAAATTCTAGTGAATTTCTGAGAGAAATTCTTGTGAATTTATGAGAGGAATTCTAGTGAATTCCTTAGAGAAATTCTAGTAAATTTCTGAAAGAAATTCTAGTGATTTTCTAGTGAATTTCAGTGAATCTAGAGAGAAACTCCAGTGAATTCTTGAGAGTGACTCCAATTAACTCCAATGAAATTCCAGAGAGGAATCAGATTTCAGTCCACCCTCTTGTCGAATACACTCGCTCTGGTTGACAGCCGTCGCCAAATAAAACCGCGTGTGTAGATTTACGGTTGTTTGATATTCCATAAGCATTTAAATTTCGATTTTATTAACCGTCGCAATATCTTCCCCGCATCGAAGCATCGAAGCAACCGAGCCGGATGACCGTCGGTCGACCATCGTCCGATGCGACGCGTGTTGCAGATATAAAACTGTCAAACGGCGTCGTTGTCATCGTTATCCCACCCCTGCTGCAGTTGTGACAGTTGTGCGCCGATGTTCAGGGTTAGGGTTGTCGCACATCGTCATGTGCGTGTGTGACGTCTCATTCTTTTCACCCCTCGTCGGCGTCACGGTGCTTGAACCATTATTGTAGGGGGATTATTCCTCTTTAATTGTATTTTGGCATGAATATTAAACGCGGGGAAGCAATCGTGCCGCATGGGTCTGACAGTTGATCACCCCCTCCCTCGACAAATGTCAGTGACGATATCGCCCAAGCATAAAAGCAGGGATTTTATGGCTACATAAACACAATAATAACAGTGTCCAGCTTCACCCTCTCTCTCGTTTAGTCGTTCAGTGTGTCGAATTCCCACAGGACGAAAAGAAGGGGTCCTCTAAAGCCGACCCCGAGCTTGAAACTGATAATGTAAACAATCGGTTTCGAGTGACTAATTGGGGTTAAAATCTGCCGTTCTGACAGCTGCAACCGAGCGAGGGGTGCGACACTCCTGGCCTGCTTTGCTACTTACTTGCGCGTATGCACGGACTGTTCCTCATTCAAGTGGCCCTAAAGAGCCCTAATAAACTTCTTGAAAAGCACGCAGCGGAGGAAAGTACAGAATAATTGAGTTTCTTTCGTCGGTTCCCGAGAGATCTTGAGCGAAAGGGAAAGAGAGAGCAAGCGAGAAGGCCGAACGTAATAACAGCGCAAAAAGGGCTATTATTAAGTAAACACAAGCTGCTGCCATGTTTTTGTCTTGCATTCGTCGGTCGGTCGGTCTCCTTCATCAACTGTCAGAAGAACGATTCTCCGTCGATCGCAGGAAGCGGTGAGGCACGAAACCAGGAGAGTTGAGGAAGGAAGGAAACACCAAACGCGCCAAAGTACAACAACAGCCGGAGAAAAAAGGGAACGGCAGCAGCATGTAATGCAATAAAAGGATTAATTACAGTAATTTTCGGGAAAAAGTTTTCTGTTGCCTCTTCCGAGACCGGATCGACCCTTCGAGTTCGAGCTCGAGTCGAGTGCGGCGAAGTGCTGCGCCCTGCATTGGGAAGTTTCTTTCGGTTCTTGTTGTTCTTCGTAGGTATTTTTTTTTTGTTTCCTTCTCTTGTTTTGTTGAGGAACGGCAGCTGTTGCCTTTTTTGCTGTGAGAGCACTGCAATACAGTTTGGGGGTGCCAACCACAAATAATTGTTTATTGTTTTTCTTGTTTGATGACTGTTTCCGACGGTTGGCTGAAGGGAGAATGGCAAGACAGGGATTGCGTTGGTCTTTTGACCGGTGGGATTGAGTTTTTTTTTTATGGAAATTGTGTTTTCTAAAGGTTAACGACGAATTGTTTTAGATTGAAACAAGGTAACTTCTTAATTGGCCGATTAACCGATTAAATGACGTTTTTGTTGATTGATAAACGATAAAAGCGAACGATGCAGGGGCATTTCACCCCCAAATTTGAAGCTTAAGAATCTAAAACGGCAAATGTGTTAAATTCTCAATTATTTTCAATATTAAAATTGCTAAAAAAGAAACTTTTGACAGATAAACGATAAGTTTTGTTTTCATCCGTCTTCTAATTATTTATGAGCGGTTGTAGGCGTTACTTTCACGCACAATATCTGGTAGAAGGCAAACGTTTTGACGTTTGTCTTTCACAACTAGAAGATTTTATCGTTTTCATGTAGATCTTGATAAGCCACGCGTTCAATAGAGGAATTCCTGTGAATTCCTGAGTGGAATTCTAGTGAATCTGAGATGAATTCCAGTTAATTCCTAAGAGGACCTCCAGGGATTTCTTGTGAGGAATTCCAGTGGATTCCTGAAAAGAATTTTAGTGATAAAATCTTATCGTTTTTGACTACCTTGTTGACAGCTATGTCGAAGTGATAAACATGAACCCTAAACGGTCAAAACGATATTTAAAAAAAACTATTTCCAAAGAATGAAAATGGTTCTCACCATCGAGCAAAGTTATAGCGAGATCATTTCAACCACCACATTCCACTCGGTATATCGTGAAAAACGACTGTTTCTCCGATCCATTGACACTTAAACGATATGTAACGGAACACACTCGAGCACAGCATCTTGTGCTTGTAATGTACTCGAATGATCGAGCCAATGAATCTTGAGTGGGCCCCTCGTCAATCGAAGAGTATCGAGAGGGGGAGGGGGCACTCCAATCGTCCGTTTTTTCCAACTTAAGAGCAAAGAACTCCTCCTAACTCCTAGCAGACAGACAGACAATATGTATACACAAGTGCACAAAACAACACTCGACGTCGAGTCGTCTTTCAAAGCCGCAGCCTGAACGTCAGTATGGAAGAGACTCACCACGTGAAGAAGACTAGGAGAACTGAGAAGAGTCAGAGTGTTGTGCGAGTGAAGAGTGTGGGTAAATATTGATCCATCCAAACAGTTCAACCTCGTCGACGTGTGTATGTTTCTTTTATTTCGAGGTTAGGGTATATCTTTCGCCGCTTGGATCGCATTCGAGCGTGTAAATTAAATGATGTCCATTACGTCCCTCTCGTTTCGCCATCCATCGCGAACGCCGCGCGAATGCGAAGAATGACAGAGGAATCTATTGTTCGAAAAATCCGCGCGCTCGTGGTACAAGAAGCCACTTTGTGTCCCGATTTTGACAGATAAACGATCAGTCAGGGTGGTAATCCATCATCGCGTCCGACAGACACTGGAAGTGGATGAGAACGAAAGAACGAGGATCATGGCATGCTTTGATACGGTTTCAGTGAATCACTTTCGTCAAATCATTGCCACCGGCGAAGCAAGCGATCCAAGCAAGCCTCTGCTGAATGAGACTGAGAATGACAAACGATTAGATTCACCGACTGACGACGAGTCGAGTGATGGTGTTGATTGAATTGTTACGACAAAACGACATCATCATCATCATCGCTGCTCCGCGCGTAGCCTCGGTATTTATTTGTCGGTCGGACGGTCTGTCTGTCATCCGATCCATCGACGAAGGGGCGATGAATCGCGTTCGTTCGAGGTTATGTACACGTCCAAATTGAAGTGGGTAATAACATTGTAAATTGAGATGATTGATAACTGACAATCATCGCATCGTAGCAGGCCCGAGCACAGGCACGCGCGCGTGCCGCACAATGGGGCGGGGGTAGCGCTCCGCCCCATTTCAGTAAGTAGGGCCACGGCGGCGGACAGCCGGCAAAGCAAGCGAGCTCGGCTCGGTAAATCATAAAACCGATTTGTTGTGATCTGATTTGGGACGTAAAATTGATTTTTCCCCAAAGGGGCAGACGTAGATAATGAGATTTTCGTGTATAGCGCGGCCGCATTAGAAGTGAAAACGATAAAATTGATAACCACGCGCGATGCGAAGCGTGTGCAGTGAGAGGGAGGCGGTGGCGGAGCGCTGCCCCACAGCTCGTCAGTCATGGCACGCTACGCCTCGGTGCCGATTGTTATCGAGAAACGGGTAAATGTTATCTATCGCGCGCGCTATTAGGTGGGGCCGGGCCGTGCCGGAGCGCGAGCGGATGGTTAACATGATTATGGATTGTTAAATTGCAATTATCGTATTAAATTTGATTTGATATTATTATCGTGATTGCCAGCTACCGATTACCGTCGGCAATCGGACGTGTTATGTTTGCTCTTCACGATTTTTTTTGTTCGTTGTTGTTTTGCTTCGTTGGGCGTTTGTTTCGGGTTTCACGTGTCGGTCGTAGCACGCTATGAATGAATTAGGGTTATGTTACCGAGCAACGATTGCGGTACATTTCCTTTTGACAGCTCTCTACCACCCATTCCGTTTATAGTCTTTCAATGGTCGAAAGATTGTAAATTTACCCGGTCCTAACCTCAAAGAACGAAATCGGAATGTTTTCGTTCCGTTTTCAACACCCAGACGGGTCGTAAAATTAAGAGATTTCCCCATGCCTGGGCAGGCAAACACTCAGGGAAAACACAGACAAACAGACGTAACACTTGCGAAATTTTCATCGACCACGCTTTTAACGACCATTTTAAATTTTCACAGTTGTGGCTTTCACAACCAGAGGCGCGCGCATCGTTTTTCTATGCGTTTGACGTTTCACACTAGCGCCTTCTGTTGACGATATTGCACAACACAGTGATTCGTGCAACTTTTCCACTAGGTGATGGTAGTGTGAACTGGGCGATGGATTTCCATGAAAATCGTTCAAGGTGTTACGTCTGTTTGTCTGTGGGGAAAAGTTAATGACACCTAATGACTGTGTGTGTGGGAATTCTTTCCGGTTTGTGGGAAACCAGTTTTGACATTTTGACCTGCCTTCGGCGCTGAGCTTGTGCCACTTACGCCGACAAAAGAGAAAGGTCAAGTGACATAACCTGCTCGTAGCGGCCAGACATTTCTCTTCGTCTTTTCCTTTCGAACCGAAAAGAGCATTAATCACACAGCAGGCCATTTTTCAGCGTGTGTGTTCTTCCAGAGGGAAAGGTAAACAAACGATTACCAACTGCCAAATTAACTCCAGTCCGTCCGGTCCGCTTCGGTTCGGTCGAGACCCCATGGAATGATTGATTGAAAACAACAAGCGCCACGAACGAAGTCAAAGCCAACTTCGATTGGTTTGGTGCGGTCGATTAGCAACGAGGGGCGATTCGATTCACACGCGCGCGCGCCTATTTGACAGCCGCCATTTCCACGCGCGCAATAAATTTCCCGTTAGTCAACACTCAGCAATAATTCGCACGCGAATCCGGATCGAATTGTAGCAAGAATTTCTCGCACTCGACGCTAAAAGTAAATAAATCATTTCGCACTGAAGAAAGTACGGTACGTCAATTTCGAATACCAACATGACAGACGAGGGGCGTGCAAACGGCGTTGCCGCGCCATCATCGCAGCATGCTAATTGTCCGACACACGGCGATCGACTCGACTCGATTCGCCCGTTCGGACCGCTGTAATCCGGTTCACCGGGTATTTCGAGCAGCACCGAAAGGGAAAATTATGACAGATTTGGATGAAATAATAGAGGCACATGATGGTGTCGCAACGAATTAACGCCGAAGAAAAAGTCGCCAACGGCCCAATTTGGCCGGCGGTGATAAAGTTTTAACGATTATAATAGCGCAGTAGGCGATTGGAGCGGTCGAAACAGTTTGACACGCCGGAGAAAATACGACGCTTTTAATGGGCATCAACAAACGGTTAATGCGTTACGACACACGCACGCAAGTTTTACAAACCAATCAAGAAACTCGAACCGGTTTGTCAAGGTTTGTCGTTCGTCTTGTTCGTTGTGAATTGATTGGATTCAAATCGAGCGAGATCGAAAGGTTAGTAGGTGCATGTTTTAGGTGGATTTTACGAGCTTTGATCGTTTGTTTATGCAAAGGCGGCGGGTTTGTGGGAATCGTTGAAAGTTTGGCTCGGACGTGGCCGAGGTTTTCACCTTGGCTATGGCAAGCGTTCAACTAGAAAGACTTGGAACGATGAGGCGAATGGTTTTGTCGGTGCACAGACTGTTGCTGTCAGGGCATTTCAAATCTTGTTTACAAACGTAAATGGAAAACTTATCGTTTAGCTGTCAAAGTATTTTGTTGCAATCCAGCGTGATTCAGCATCAGTTTTCATTAAACTTATGTCGCAATTCCAGTGAATTCCTGAGAGGAATTCCAGTGAATTCCTGAGAGGAATTCCAGTGAATTCCTGAGAGGAATTCCGGTGAATTCCTGAGAGGAATTCCGGTGAATTCCTGAGAGGAATTCCGGTGAATTCCTGAGAGGAATTCCGGTGAATTCCTGAGAGGAATTCCGGTGAATTCCTGAGAGGAATTCCGGTGAATTCCTGAGAGGAATTCCGGTGAATTCCTGAGAGGAATTCCAGTGAATTCCTGAGAGGAATTCCAGTGAATTCCTGAGAGGAATTCCAGTGAATTCATGAGAGGAATTCCGGTGAATTCCTGAGAGGAATTCCAGTGAATTCCTGAGAGGAATTCCAGTGAATTCCTGAGAGGAATTCCAGTGAATTCCTGAGAGGAATTCCAGTGAATTCCTGAGAGGAATTCCAGTTAATTCCTGAGAGGAATTCCAGTGAATTCCTGAGAGGAATTCAATTGAATTCCTGAGAGGAATTCCGGTGAATTCCTGAGAGGAATTCCAGTGAATTCCTGAGAGGAATTCCAGTGAATTCCTGAGAGGAATTCCAGTGAATTCCTGAGAGGAATTCCAGTGAATTCCTGAGAGGAATTCCAGTGAATTCCTGAGAGGATTTCCAGTGAATTCCTGAGAGGAATTCCAGTGAATTCCTGAGAGGAATTCCAGTGAATTCCTGAGAGGAATTCCAGTGAATTCCTGAGAGGAATTCCAGTGAATTCCTGAGAGGAATTCCAGTGAATTCCTGAGAGGAATTCCAGTGAATTCCTGAGAGGAATTCCAGTGAATTTCTGAGAGGAATTCCTGAGAGGAATTCCGGTGAATTCCTGAGAGGAATTCCGGTGAATTCCTGAGAGGAATTCCGGTGAATTCCTGAGAGGAATTCCGGTGAATTCCTGAGAGGAATTCCGGTGAATTCCTGAGAGGAATTCCGGTGAATTCCTGAGAGGAATTCCGGTGAATTCCTGAGAGGAATTCCGGTGAATTCCTGAGAGGAATTCCGGTGAATTCCTGAGAGGAATTCCGGTGAATTCCTGAGAGGAATTCCGGTGAATTCCTGAGAGGAATTCCGGTGAATTCCTGAGAGGAATTCCGGTGAATTCCTGAGAGGAATTCCAGTGAATTCCTGAGAGGAATTCCAGTGAATTCCTGAGAGGAATTCCAGTGAATTCATGAGAGGAATTCCGGTGAATTCCTGAGAGGAATTCCAGTGAATTCCTGAGAGGAATTCCAGTGAATTCCTGAGAGGAATTCCAGTGAATTCCTGAGAGGAATTCCAGTGAATTCCTGAGAGGAATTCCAGTTAATTCCTGAGAGGAATTCCAGTGAATTCCTGAGAGGAATTCAATTGAATTCCTGAGAGGAATTCCGGTGAATTCCTGAGAGGAATTCCAGTGAATTCCTGAGAGGAATTCCAGTGAATTCCTGAGAGGAATTCCAGTGAATTCCTGAGAGGAATTCCAGTGAATTCCTGAGAGGATTTCCAGTGAATTCCTGAGAGGAATTCCAGTGAATTCCTGAGAGGAATTCCAGTGAATTCCTGAGAGGAATTCCAGTGAATTCCTGAGAGGAATTCCAGTGAATTCCTGAGAGGAATTCCAGTGAATTCCTGAGAGGAATTCCAGTGAATTTCTGAGAGGAATTCCTGAGAGGAATTCCGGTGAATTCCTGAGAGGAATTCCGGTGAATTCCTGAGAGGAATTCCGGTGAATTCCTGAGAGGAATTCCGGTGAATTCCTGAGAGGAATTCCGGTGAATTCCTGAGAGGAATTCCGGTGAATTCCTGAGAGGAATTCCGGTGAATTCCTGAGAGGAATTCCGGTGAATTCCTGAGAGGAATTCCGGTGAATTCCTGAGAGGAATTCCGGTGAATTCCTGAGAGGAATTCCGGTGAATTCCTGAGAGGAATTCCGGTGAATTCCTGAGAGGAATTCCGGTGAATTCCTGAGAGGAATTCCGGTGAATTCCTGAGAGGAATTCCGGTGAATTCCTGAGAGGAATTCCGGTGAATTCCTGAGAGGAATTCCGGTGAATTCCTGAGAGGAATTCCGGTGAATTCCTGAGAGGAATTCCAGTGAATTCCTGAGAGGAATTCCAGTGAATTCCTGAGAGGAATTCCAGTGAATTCCTGAGAGGAATTCCGGTGAATTCCTGAGAGGAATTCCGGTGAATTCCTGAGAGGAATTCCGGTGAATTCCTGAGAGGAATTCCGGTGAATTCCTGAGAGGAATTCCGGTGAATTCCTGAGAGGAATTCCGGTGAATTCCTGAGAGGAATTCCGGTGAATTCCTGAGAGGAATTCCGGTGAATTCCTGAGAGGAATTCCGGTGAATTCCTGAGAGGAATTCCGGTGAATTCCTGAGAGGAATTCCGGTGAATTCCTGAGAGGAATTCCGGTGAATTCCTGAGAGGAATTCCGGTGAATTCCTGAGAGGAATTCCGGTGAATTCCTGAGAGGAATTCCGGTGAATTCCTGAGAGGAATTCCGGTGAATTCCTGAGAGGAATTCCGGTGAATTCCTGAGAGGAATTCCAGTAAATTCCTGAGAGGAATTCCAGTGAACTCCTGAGAGGAATTCCAGTGAATTCCTGAGAGGAATTCCAGTGAATTCCTGAGAGGAATTCCAGTGAATTCCTGAGAGGAATTCCTGAGAGGAATTCCAGTGAATTCCTGAGAGGAATTCCAGTAAATTCCTGAGAGGAATTCCAGTGAACTCCTGAGAGGAATTCCAGTGAATTCCTGAGAGGAATTCCAGTGAATTCCTGAGAGGAATTCCAGTGAATTCCTGAGAGGAATTCCAGTGAATTCCTGAGAGGAATTCCTGAGAGGAATTCCAGTGAATTCCTGAGAGGAATTCCAGTGAATTCCTGAGAGGAATTCCTGAGAGGAATTCCAGTGAATTCCTGAGAGGAATTCCAGTGAATTCCTGAGAGGAATTCCAATGAGTTCCTGAGAGGAATTCCGGTGAATTCCTGAGAGGAATTCCGGTGAATTCCTGAGAGGAATTCCGGTGAATTCCTGAGAGGAATTCCGGTGAATTCCTGAGAGGAATTCCGGTGAATTCCTGAGAGGAATTCCGGTGAATTCCTGAGAGGAATTCCGGTGAATTCCTGAGAGGAATTCCGGTGAATTCCTGAGAGGAATTCCGGTGAATTCCTGAGAGGAATTCCGGTGAATTCCTGAGAGGAATTCCGGTGAATTCCTGAGAGGAATTCCGGTGAATTCCTGAGAGGAATTCCGGTGAATTCCTGAGAGGAATTCCGGTGAATTCCTGAGAGGAATTCCGGTGAATTCCTGAGAGGAATTCCGGTGAATTCCTGAGAGGAATTCCGGTGAATTCCTGAGAGGAATTCCGGTGAATTCCTGAGAGGAATTCCGGTGAATTCCTGAGAGGAATTCCGGTGAATTCCTGAGAGGAATTCCGGTGAATTCCTGAGAGGAATTCCGGTGAATTCCTGAGAGGAATTCTGGTGAATTCCTGAGAGGAATTCCGGTGAATTCCTGAGAGGAATTCCGGTGAATTCCTGAGAGGAATTCCGGTGAATTCCTGAGAGGAATTCCGGTGAATTCCTGAGAGGAATTCCGGTGAATTCCTGAGAGGAATTCCGGTGAATTCCTGAGAGGAATTCCGGTGAATTCCTGAGAGGAATTCCGGTGAATTCCTGAGAGGAATTCCGGTGAATTCCTGAGAGGAATTCCGGTGAATTCCTGAGAGGAATTCCGGTGAATTCCTGAGAGGAATTCCGGTGAATTCCTGAGAGGAATTCCGGTGAATTCCAGAGAGGAATTCCGGTGAATTCCTGAGAGGAATTCCGGTGAATTCCTTAGAGGAATTCCGGTGAATTCCTGAGTAGAATTCTAGTGAATTTTGGTGAGAAAATGCAGTGAAATCATGAGAAGAATGCCAGTGAATTTCTGAAAAGA
Organism: Aedes albopictus; assembly: GCF_035046485.1. Lineage (NCBI taxonomy): Eukaryota > Metazoa > Arthropoda > Insecta > Diptera > Culicidae > Aedes > Aedes albopictus. The sequence goes on from NC_085136.1 coordinate 17,209,071, forward strand.
ATTTTAGTAACATTATTAGATTCAACAGAGGATTTATTTCATTTTTCGGTTGGAATATAGGCCCATTCAGATGGTTTTCTGCGCTTGTCAACGTTCTTCGGGCTCAAACTGCTTGCATCTGACAGATAAACGATAATTTGCTTCATTGCTTTCCGTGAATCTCAGAGGTTTCAGAGGTTTCACTGTCGGCCGTCAACTACTGAAGTGCACTTACACTCACGGGGGTACTTGACGCAAAAACGATAAGTTATTCAGCCTCTAAAAAACAAAGCAATTTCTCTCTCGGAAGGAGACCCTGGCTAATATTTAATCACGTTTTGTATCATACCTGAAAATTGTTTACTAATCAATGATTTCTTCTTTTTCTGGCTTTTCATTTCAGGTAAGCGTCATTTGGTTCCCATATGTTTATGATTGCAAAAAAGGTGAATATTAATATATTTCATGATAAAATGACAGCAAAACGATAACTATGTATGACAGATGACTGACAGATTAGTTTTTCCCGGGACTTAACATAAAAAGGTATCAATGCGTATGAGTTGTATCATCCTTTCATTGTCTCGCTTGCTTTCAACATACTTTTGAGTACTAATTTGACGGATAAACGTACGATTACATCTTCACCTGTCAAGGAGCTTGCTCTGAGTGCAAAAAGCATTTGAGTCTGTTAGAACGGCATAGCAAAGTGACAGCAGCGATAATGTCCGTTTTGTCCGTCGATTTCCCCCCATCTCTAATTGACTGACACTTAAACGATAACCTAGCTGTGTGTGTCCACTCCACTTTGGCAGTCGTCATTTGATGACACAAGTGCCAATCTTTCGCCGCCAACTACGACGACGGCGACTTGGACGTTGCTCAATCCAATTATCGCCGCGCTGACAGAGAACCAGAAAAGCATTTTTCATGTTTTTTTCAAGTACACACGGCTTCCCTCCCATCCTCGCGAACTGTCAATGCGGAAAAAGTGAAAAGCTACTTATCGGAGAGAAAACTCAAAAATCCTGTAACCGTGGGATGGTTGACGACATGGTCTTCGTCGTCGTCAGTCAGTCAGTCAGTGGAGGATATTAATTAACAGAGACTGCGATGAATGATGGTTGGAAAGCGAAGCGTTCTTTTTCTGTAGAGTGTCGCACCCCTGCCACCGACGCGACGCGTCGCCACCATCGCCATTATGACATTCTAGCCGCCGTCAGAGGAAGTTCCTGCTGGATACCTTTCATAAGGCGTGTTTGCATTCATCCATCAAAGCATGCTCTGCACATCAGGGTTGCTGCTGCTGCTGCGGTCGATGTGACAGTGACAGCGACAGGGCAGGCCTGCCGACCGAGGGGTGAGTCAACAGTTTTGTGGTGCGCTGGAAAAATTCTCGTCGTCGCCGTTGTCGCCGGGAACAAAGTGGCGGTATAACTTTTTTAATTAGAAAAAAGTTTTTCCAACCGACGGACGACTTCGGCGGTGGTGTTCGGGAATGTGAGCAGCCCTGCGGAATCTCCTTTTTTGAAAACTGCACGAGGGGCGAACAAAAAAAAACAAGCGGAGAGATGCAGGGGTGTGAGAAATGAGATTTTCCTGAAATGCGCAGGGGTGGGGAAATGTGAGACGCCGCGCTGACGGAAAGCTGCTTGTTCGAAGCTAAAACAGAATTATGAACGTCACTCGGTGAATGGAAGGGAAAAGCTGTTTCCCGACTACTACGACGACGTCGACGAGAAAATATGAAAAATATCCTCCGAGTAGAGGGAGTCCGTGTCCGGATCGAGCACAGAAAAAATGGGCACAGGGCTGCCTTCACTCACACGCACCGATGGAGAACGACCGAGGGCGCAGCAATGGATCGTTCTTCCAAAGACTGGTTCGCTCCTGAACGGTATTAAAAATGTATGAATGTTTAAAGAGTTTTCCGCTGCTGTTCCATCCATCCGCATCAGGGTTGCGCCATGCTGGGATCTATCCACCTATGCGATCATGAGCGCGCATCAGTCAACTCGGTATGTAAATAAGTTTTATTGAAAAATCGTATGAATAATTTATACACACCCCTGGGATTTGCGAGACGTGCTAGAGCTAGAGCGTCCATCACAGCAGGCGATGCAGTCATGGCACATCAGGGATGGGATCCTAGCGAGTGGCGGCACAGGGGTGGGATAAACGATGAAAAAGTTGAAGTGCTACTGGAACGGAACGCTTTTTCCACACTCTTTTTCGAATGGGTGTTTGTGTTTGTGTATGAGAGCGTGTTTGCTCTTCAACACAGCAGCGCTAGTTGTGCTCGGTCTTACGAGGATTCCCAGCAAGGGGTGGATCACTCTTGGAACATTAGATGCATGACAATTATGTGCTGCATTTAAATGCATTTTCATGCATTCATATATCCATTCAGTAAATAAGCAACCCATGGCTTGCTACAAAACATGACTGTTGTTATTGTCCAACAACCAACTTTGTCAACCTTAACTACTCTGCCCCCATTCGCACAACAGTTCCATGTGAATAGGAAACCCAGCAAACATGGGACTGTTACAATTCACTGAAGGCCACCAAATTCGTGGTGATCCGGAACAGACGTAGAGCTTGGCGACATTAATGGCCATGTGTTTAGTGTATTGGGGATGTAGTCCTGTCTTCTACTTTGACTATAGATGTCGGTGCCAGCCGCACAGTACCGGGACCTGTGCTGTTCAGGTTTCTGTTGAGCAGATTATCCCCCCATTCCAGAAAAGAAAAAATACTCGACTTAGCTTTTAGATTGTATTGTTGTTTTTTTTTTCAATAAAAAAAACTTGAATTAAAACACATTATATGCTCATTTGTGATGTTATTTTCATGGTTCTCCATTATAACTAACTGGCAATTATTTCTTCTACGGTGAGCTCCCCCAACCAGCTGGAGGCAGTTAGATCCTTGACGTCTAGTATGTGCTTTGCTTATGTGGGCTTACTAGCCCAACTTCTCCTCTATCCGATTCCAGAACTGTTCCTGCAAATAGATTTTATGCCATAAGTTTTTCGACTTTGTTGATAGTCTATTTAATATAGGGTTTCCTTTATTTCTTACAATTACACAGTTTCTTTTCAAGTTGCCCATTCCAAAAGAATTAACTTTTGAAGAGAACCAACACCATACACATCATAACTTTTTTCTTCAGTAGCTGCGGTTTGACATTCGCATATATGTCAATGCTAAGTTGATGGAAGTTTCATGAAATGCATTTACATACATTAGATGCAAATTGAATGCACATTGAAAGAGTGATCCACCCCTTGATTCCCAGCCTTGCCGGATGGACGGAGCCAGGTGTGTGGAATAGTCGGAACCAGTCGGAACGGTAGCAGTTTCATTTAAAATTCCATCAGACGACAACGACACGGGGAGGTACAAATTTATCTCGGTCGGCGTCGACGTTGTCATAGCACTCAGAGCCTACTACTTTGTGTGGAAGTGCACCACGACGCGACGGCGAGAACGGGAGCCATTGTTTACCCCTGGTTTGCACTTCTCTGTGCAGGGGTGTGCTGCTGCTGCGGTGCAGGGGTGTGCTCCGAGAGTGGATGATGTGTCAAGTGGCAAACAAACGAGCGCTGGGATTTATAGAAAAGTACACAGCGCTGTAGCTCCGAGTGCGATGCGACCTCGTACTCATGGTTAATTATTCAGCAGGTTTGTTTGTGTTCCGAGAGCGGGATGTCAATTTTGACACTAATTTGGCATTTGGGCGAGAAATTGGCAAACAAAAATGGCGTCGCTCGCCCTGCAACTTTCAAAAGCGAGAAAATAAAAAGATTCTCGAATATAAAAGAACGAAGTTCTTCGCGTTGAATGGCAGACGGAGACCATGGCTTGTGGCTATAAATTTTTCATCGCAGTGTCCCGTTTGGAAGTCCCGTTCTCGTTTCCTGGAGACATCCTGGAGCTGTCATCGTTCTACTAACGCCCTCCTTCTGGCAACGACAATGTTGGTTCGCTTTCACTCGACTCGACGGCAGCCATTGAAGAGGATAATACCGAAGAACCGTGCATCCTTTTGTTGACTCTTATCATTGCTGTCTGCCTGCCTGCCTGTTGGCACAGGTCTGACTGTATGGGTACTTGTTCATTCCCTTGGGCACGGAATATTATGACTTTGAACCAGGGTGCGGATGGGAGTCGGTTGTCAGAGGCTGGGTAGAAGATAAGATCGCCAATTTTACAGATTTTCCGTAGAGTTGCCGTCGCAGTCAGCCATGAGAGCAAAAGTTCATTCTTTTATCGTTTAACTGTCATTGTTTACTTTACTGGTAGTTTTTCAATGATTTCCCTAATAGGAATTCCATTGCATTCTTGAGAGATATTCCAGTGAATTCCTTAGAGGAGTTCCGGTAAATTCCTCAGAGGAATTCCAGTGAACTCCTAGGAGTCAAGTGAATTCCAAAGAGGAATTCTAGTTTACTCCGGAGAGGAATTCCAGTGAATTCCTGAGCGAAATTCAAGTGAATTCCTGAGAGGAATTCCGGTGAATTCCTGAGCGGAATTCCGGTGAATTCCTGAGAGGAATTCCGGTGAATTCCTGAGAGGAATTCTAGTGAATTCCTGAGAGGAATACAGGTGAATTCCTGAGAGGAATTGTAGTGAATTCCTGAGAGGAATTGTAGTGAATTCCTGAGAGGAATTGTAGTGAATTCCTGAGAGGAATAGTAGTGAATTCCTGAGAGAAATTCCAGTGAATTCCTGAGAGGAATTGTAGTGAATTCCTGAGAGGAATTCTAGTGAATTCCTGAGAGGAATTCTAGTGAATTCCTGAGAGGAATTCTAGTGAATTCCTGAGAGGAATTCTAGGGAATTCCTGAGAGGAATTCTAGTGAATTCCTGAGAGGAATTCTAGTGAATTCCTGAGAGGAATTCTAGTGAATTCCTGAGAGGAATTCTAGTGAATTCTTGAGAGGAATTCTAGTGAATTCCTGAGAGGAATTCTAGTGAATTCCTGAGAGGAATTCAAGTGAATTCCTGAGAGGAATTGTAGTGAATTCCTGAGAGGAATTGTAGTGAATTCCTGAGAGGAATTGTAGTGAATTCCTGAGAGGAATTGTAGTGAATTCCTGAGAGGAATTGTAGTGAATTCCTGAGAGGAATTGTAGTGAATTCCTGAGAGGAATTGTAGTGAATTCCTGAGAGGAATTGTAGTGAATTACTGAGAGGAATTGTAGTGAATTACTGAGAGGAATTGTAGTGAATTCCTGAGAGGAATTCTAGTGAATTCCTGAGAGGAATTCTAGTGAATTCCTGAGAGGAATTCTAGTGAATTCCTGAGAGGAATTCTAGTGAATTCCTGAGAGGAATTGTAGTGAATTCCTGAGAGGAATTGTAGTGAATTCCTGAGAGGAATTGTAGTGAATTCCTGAGAGGAATTGTAGTGAATTCCTGAGAGGAATCGTAGTGAATTCCTGAGAGGAATTCTAGTGAATTCCTGAGAGGAATTCTAGTGAATTCCTGAGAGGAATTCAAGTGAATTCCTGAGAGGAATTCCGGTGAATTCCTGAGAGGAATTGTAGTGAATTCCTGAGAGGAATTGTAGTGAATTCCTAAGAGGAATTGTAGTGAATTCCTGAGAGGAATTCTAGTGAATTCCTGAGAGGAATTCTAGTGAATTCCTGAGAGGAATTCTAGTGAATTCCTGAGAGGAATTCTAGTGAATTCCTGAGAGGAATTCCGGTGAATTCCTGAGAGGAATTCCGGTGAACTCTTGAGAAAAATTCCAGTGAATTCCTGAGAGGAATTCCGATGAATTCCTGAGAGGAATTCCGATGAATTCCTGAGAGGAATTCCGATGAATTCCTGAGAGGAATTCCGATGAATTCCTGAGAGGAATTCCGATGAATTCCTGAGAGGAATTCCGATGAATTCCTGAGAGGAATTCCGATGAATTCCTGAGAGGAATTCCGATGAATTCCTGAGAGGAATTCCGATGAATTCCTGAGAGGAATTCCGATGAATTCCTGAGAGGAATTCCGGTGAATTCCTGAGAGGAATTGCGGTGAATTCCTGAGAGGAATTCCGGTGAATTCCTGAGAGGAATTCCGGTGAATTCCTGAGAGGAATTCCGGTGAATTCCTGAGAGGAATTCCGGTGAATTCCTGAGAGGAATTCCGGTGAATTCCTGAGAGGAATTCCGGTGAATTCCTGAGAGGAATTCCGGTGCATTCCTGAGAGGATTTCCGGTGAATTCCTGAGAGGAATTCCGATGAATTCCTGAGAGGAATTCCGATGAATTCCTGAGAGGAATTCCGATGAATTCCTGAGAGGAATTCCGATGAATTCCTGAGAGGAATTCCGATGAATTCCTGAGAGGAATTCCGATGAATTCCTGAGAGGAAATCCGATGAATTCCTGAGAGGAATTCCGATGAATTCCTGAGAGGAATTCCGATGAATTCCTGAGAGGAATTCCGATGAATTCCTGAGAGGAATTCCGATGAATTCCTGAGAGGAATTCCGATGAATTCCTGAGAGGAATTCCGATGAATTCCTGAGAGGAATTCCGATGAATTCCTGAGAGGAATTCCGATGAATTCCTGAGAGGAATTCCGATGAATTCCTGAGAGGAATTCCGATGAATTCCTGAGAGGAATTCCGATGAATTCCTGAGAGGAATTCCGATGAATTCCTGAGAGGAATTCCGATGAATTCCTGAGAGGAATTCCGATGAATTCCTGAGAGGAATTCCGATGAATTCCTGAGAGGAATTCCGATGAATTCCTGAGAGGAATTCCGATGAATTCCTGAGGGGAATTCCGATGAATTCCTGAGAGGAATTCCGATGAATTCCTGAGAGGAATTCCGGTGAATTCCTTGTTAAAATACAATTATTAATTTAATATTGATTCTAGTAGGGAAATCAATTTTTACTCGGGACACATCTCGTGCCCGTGCGGTAGCGGTAGGCGTAGACTAGATTCAGTTCTCTCACTTGTCTCTCTCTCTCACGTTCGCTCGCCTGGCAGTGAACACCATAGCTAGTCAGCCATCACTAATGTAACATGTAGTCCGGTAGGTAGTAGGGCCCTCAAAGAACGATTATGTATCCTTGTAAGAAGTACCGAATTCTCGTAGAATAAATCATCTTATGTTTTCTAAGAGTTCTGAGTACTGTTTTTGTTACTTCGAGTGGTAGGATTACCATCGAAGCTTATGAAAGAAATCTCGATTTTTGAGCTGGGTTGGAGGAAATCAGACGTTGTCTGATTATTCCTCGTCCACTTTGGGTTGGCTGACATATGCTTGGAGGAACTTCCTCAAGCATAGTTTTTGGCATTCCACTCTTATTCGAACCAGAAATCCAACAGGTTATGGGCCCAGGGAAGAATCTCAATAGGACTTTTTCGAATTAAAATCAAATTGGAGTTTTGCTTTTAAAGTCGAATTGGATTCTGGCTTCCGGGGAAGATGGACAAGGTTAGGCGAGTGGTGGTTCCGGTATTCAGAGGAGATGAAAAATCATTTCCGTTCTGGTTAAAACGAATAGAACATCATCTTGCACAAGAAGAGTTGTTTTACACCCTTGAAAAGATTCCAGCTGATGAGGATTATGCTACGCCGGTGGCGGATGCTACGGATGAGGCTGCAAGAGAGCTTAAAATGAAAAAGCGTTTAAAAGATGATGGTGCCGCCATTAATGAGCTTTTCATGGCTATTGGTGATGATGCTATGGCTCACGTTTTCGAGTGCAAGTTCGCTAAGGAAGTGATCGACCGACTGAAATGCATCTACCAACCGAAAGGAACTGTAGCCATGCTCGGGCTGCGTTCTCGCCTTTATTCGCTGAAGGATGGTTCTTATGCATCACTAGCGGAACTGTTCCGTGCACATGATGAATTGATCCGCCAGCTCGAGAGTATGGGTGAAGTTGTGTCGCATACGGACAAGTTAAATACACTATTGGTGGCCATTCCTCAGGAATTTCGGCACGTAGTGACTGCTCTATCGGTGATAAGGAAGGACGACCTAAACGCGATGTCCCTGGAGGCGGTGAAGAGAACATTCCTGGACGCAGAGGTGGAACGCGGCGGACCTGGACCTAGTAGCAGCAGCAGCAGCAGTGCTCCGATTGCACTGGTGGGAGATAACCAGCGAGCAGAGAGAGCCGAGAGACCAAGGAGGCAGCTCACTTGCTTCGAGTGTGGCAAGGTCGGGCACAAGAGAAAGTCGTGCTTCATGTTGCGCCGCAAAAAGGTAAGGCAACAGCGGCAGGCAGCAAGGAGTCGTGATGCTTCGGAGCAGCGGGTGGCTTTGGTTGCTCGTGGAGGGGGGTCGTTTATGGTACGTGTGCCATTGATCCGCTCCGCGATCACCAGCGTCCAGCGTCCAGCATCAAACCATCAAACGGAAGTTGAATTGAAAGAAGTTGTGCGAAACAAGCGTGTACGAGGGCTGCCAATCCACGAAATGCCGGTGAAAATGCCCACAGGATTCCCGTGCTTCCTGGACAGCGGTGCATCCGAGCATATGCTCCGAGAGATGCGTGCCTTCAGCGAGCTGTGGGACTGTGAGGAAGTAAAAATTGCGACGGCACAGGAGGGAGCCAGCATTGTTGCCAAGCAAAGGGGCAATGTAACTCTTCGCAGCCAAGTTGGCCAAAATAAAGTTGTGTTGAATCTGTACAATGTGCTTTTTATTCCAGCCCTACATTGCAATTTACTGTCCGTCTCTCGAATCGAGTCCGCTGGGAAGTCAGTCCACTTTGAAAATGGTTCTGTTTGCATTCGTGATGAAGTCGGAAAGATTGTCGCAAGAGGGGTGAGGGTCGGTGGACTCTACCAACTCGATGTGGATCTTGTTGATTTTCTCGATAAAGCATGCCTTGGTAAAACGATCACAAGCTTAACTTTTTGGCATAAACGTTTTGGTCATTTGGGTGATGCAAATTTGTTGAAGCTTGCCAGAGACAGTATGGTGGAAGGGCTGGATTTCCAACCGTCTTCATTGGCCAGTGATTCTACCATTTGCAAACCCTGTTTGGAAGCAAAGCAGTCGAGAGATCCATTCAATGGTGGTGGCAAGTCAAGGTCCAGAAGACCTTTGGAACTCGTGCACTCTGACGTTTGCGGCCAAATGCCTGAAAAGACGTATGACGGGTATAATTACTTCGTGAGTTTTATCGATGATTACACACACTTTGTGATGGTGTATCTGATTAAAAGCAAGGCTGAGGTTCTACAAAAGTTCAAGGAATTTGAAGCTTATGCAACGGCTCATTTCTCATCCCGAATTTCCAAGCTTCGGACAGACAATGGAGGAGAATATTTTGGCAACGAATTCCAGTTATTCTGTCGCGGTAAAGGAATTTTGATGGCACCAACCGCCCCATACACACCTCAACAAAACGGCGTGAGTGAGCGTATGAACCGTACTCTCATGGAAAAGGTAAGAAGTATGCTGTATGACAGTGGTGCTCCGAGTCAAATGTGGGGAGAAGCTCTTTATGTCGCAACCTATGTGACAAACAGAAGTCCAACCAGTACGCTACATGAAGCCAAAACGCCGTACGAAATGTGGTTCGGGTCTGTTCCCAGGGTGCAAAATCTCAGAGTGTTTGGATGTGTGTCTTATGCACACATCGTCAAAGAACGCCGCACGAAATTGGACAAAAAGAGTGAGATAATGGGTTTCGTGGGATATGCTCCTAACGGATATCGTCTTTGGAACGGCTCGAAAAGAGCTATTGTCGTTTCGAGAGACGTCGTATTTGACGAGTCTAAATCTTATTTCGATGGTTGTGATCGAACGAAGGATAATCGTGATCTCTTCGAAGACAATGTGGCAGATTTGCCAATTGTTGAAGTTATTGATAAGTGTGATCAAACTGAAGTAGATTTGACTCCAGACAATGACGAAACCAGTGTAACATCGTCGGAGGATTTCGAGCAAGCCACATCGGACCTTGATGCTGAGATAGACAGAAACGAAGCTGTATTGCGTCGAAGCCAACGGAGCACAAGAGCTCCCGGTTGGCTAAATGAATTCGAGACTTGTTTTTCCGCGACGAACTGCATTAACTACGTACCACAGGACATAAACGAACTTAAGCAACGTGACGACTGGCCAAAATGGAGAGAGGCTATCGAAGAGGAGTTACAATCATTGTCAGAGAACAACACTTGGACATTAGTTGACAGTGTTCCAAAAGGGAGAAAAGCCATTAATTCAATGTGGGTGTTCATGATAAAGATGAATGATAACTCGTTTCGATATAAAGCACGACTCGTGGCAAAAGGTTGTTCGCAACGTCCTGGTATGGATTTTTGTGAAACTTTTTCGCCAGTTGCTAAGATGACCAGTGTGCGGACACTTTTGTCAATTGCTGTTCAGAAGAAGTGGTTCATCCATCAAATGGATGTTAAAACAGCCTTTTTGAGCGGGGTTCTCGATGAGACAATTTACATGAGGCTACCTATTTTGGTTGATAAAGGTGGCAAAATTTGTAAACTTAACAAAAGCATTTATGGTCTGAAGCAAGCTGGAAGAAGCTGGAATATTAGATTTGACGAAACAATGACCTCCATGAACTTCAAGAGATTAAGCAGCGATTCTTGTGTTTATGTCTGTAAAATCAGAAAAATCATTATCATCCTGTATGTTGATGATATTTTGATTTTTGGGGAAGAGTTGGACGATATTCGTTGGGTCAAGAATGAGCTGTCAAAGCATTTCAAAATGAAGGATCTGAATGAGGTGAGCAATTTCCTCGGATTGGATATTCATTATGATGCAGCTATTGGAGAAATGACTCTAACCCAAGAAACATACATCGACAAGATTTTGCAAAGATTCGGTATGTCGGATTGCAACCCGGTTACCATTCCTATGGATCCGAATATCAAATGGAGAAAATCTGCAAATCAAACAAGTCAGCCATATAAAGAATTACTTGGTTGTTTACAATATCTGGCTTTGATCTCAAGGCCAGATATAACGGTTTCAGTTGGTATTCTTAGTCAATTTCAGAGCAATCCCGGTGACGAACACTGGACTGGACTGAAACGAATTCTCCGGTACCTAAAAGGAACGAAGCAGATGCGTATGGTATACGAACGATCGAATGAATCACCAGCGTTGGTCGGATATGCAGATGCCGATTTTGCGAACGACGAAGAAGAGCGGAAATCGAATTCAGGATGTATCTTCATGGTTTATGGCAACGTCGTATCCTGGAGCAGCAAGCGTCAACAAGTTGTGACCCTTTCATCAACCGAAGCAGAACTTGTCTCTCTTTGCAATGCGTCTAAGGAAGGAGTATGGTTGTGTCATTTATTGAGTGAGATTGGAATCCAAACAATTCCATTCACTATATTTGAAGACAACATACCCTGTATTAGAATTGCAGAGGAGCCAAGAGAACATCAGAGGACGAAACACATAGATGTGAAATTTATGTACATTAGAGAACAAATCAAAGAGAAGAAGCTTATTGTGAAATATGTACCGACTAATGAGCAAATTGCTGATTATTTAACAAAACCCCTAGCAAGAGTTAAATTTGATAAATTCACAAAGTTGCTAAAAATGAAAAATTGAGGGGAAGTGTTAAAATACAATTATTAATTTAATATTGATTCTAGTAGGGAAATCAATTTTTACTCGGGACACATCTCGTGCCCGTGCGGTAGCGGTAGGCGTAGACTAGATTCAGTTCTCTCACTTGTCTCTCTCTCTCACGTTCGCTCGCCTGGCAGTGAACACCATAGCTAGTCAGCCATCACTAATGTAACATGTAGTCCGGTAGGTAGTAGGGCCCTCAAAGAACGATTATGTATCCTTGTAAGAAGTACCGAATTCTCGTAGAATAAATCATCTTATGTTTTCTAAGAGTTCTGAGTACTGTTTTTGTTACTTCGAGTGGTAGGATTACCATCGAAGCTTATGAAAGAAATCTCGATTTTTGAGCTGGGTTGGAGGAAATCAGACGTTGTCTGATTATTCCTCGTCCACTTTGGGTTGGCTGACATATGCTTGGAGGAACTTCCTCAAGCATAGTTTTTGGCATTCCACTCTTATTCGAACCAGAAATCCAACATTCCTGAGAGGAATTCCGATGAATTCCTGAGAGGAATTCCGATGAATTCCTGAGAGGAATTCCGATGAATTCCTGAGAGGAATTCCGATGAATTCCTGAGAGGAATTCCGATGAATTCCTGAGAGGAATTCCGATGAATTCCTGAGAGGAATTCCGATGAATTCCTGAGAGGAATTCCGATGAATTCCTGAGAGGAATTCCGATGAATTCCTGAGAGGAATTCCGATGAATTCCTGAGAGGAATTCCGATGAATTCCTGAGAGGAATTCCGATGAATTCCTGAGAGGAATTCCGATGAATTCCTGAGAGGAATTCCGATGAATTCCTGAGAGGAATTCCGATGAATTCCTGAGAGGAATTCCGATGAATTCCTAAGAGGAATTCCGATGAATTCCTAAGAGGAATTCCGATGAATTCCTAAGAGGAATTCCGATGAATTCCTAAGAGGAATTCCGATGAATTCCTAAGAGGAATTCCGATGAATTCCTAAGAGGAATTCCGATGAATTCCTAAGAGGAATTCCGATGAATTCCTAAGAGGAATTCCGATGAATTCCTAAGAGGAATTCCGATGAATTCCTAAGAGGAATTCCGATGAATTCCTAAGAGGAATTCCGATGAATTCCTAAGAGGAATTCCGATGAATTCCTAAGAGGAATTCCGATGAATTCCTAAGAGGAATTCCGATGAATTCCTAAGAGGAATTCCGATGAATTCCTAAGAGGAATTCCGATGAATTCCTAAGAGGAATTCCGATGAATTCCTAAGAGGAATTCCGATGAATTCCTAAGAGGAATTCCGATGAATTCCTAAGAGGAATTCCGATGAATTCCTAAGAGGAATTCCGATGAATTCCTAAGAGGAATTCCGATGAATTCCTAAGAGGAATTCCGATGAATTCCTCAGAGGAATTCCGATGAATTTCTAAGAGGAATTCCGATGAATTCCTAAGAGGAATTCCGATGAATTCCTGAGAGGAATTCCGATGAACTCCTAAGAGGAATTCCGATGAATTCCTCAGAGGAATTCCGATGAATTTCTAAGAGGAATTCCGATGAATTCCTGAGAGGAATTCCGATGAATTCCTGAGAGGAATTCCGATGAATTCCTGAGAGGAATTCCGATGAATTCCTGAGAGGAATTCCGATGAATTCCTGAGAGGAATTCTGATGAATTCCTGAGAGGAATTCCGATGAATTCATGAGAGGAATTCCGAATAATTCCTGAGAGGAATTCCGATGAATTCCTGAGAGGAATTCAAATGAATTCCTGAGAGGAATTCCAATGAATTCCTGAGAGGAATTCCGATGAATTCCTGAGAGGAATTCCGATGAATTCCTGAGAGGAATTCCGATGAATTCCTAAGAGGAATTCCGATGAATTCCTAAGAGGAATTCCGATGAATTCCTAAGAGGAATTCCGATGAATTCCTAAGAGGAATTCCGATGAATTCCTAAGAGGAATTCCGATGAATTCCTAAGAGGATTTCCGATGAATTCCTAAGAGGAATTCCGATGAATTCCTAAGAGAAATTCCGATGAATTCCTGAGAGGAATTCCGATGAATTCCTGAGAGGAATTCCGATGAATTCCTGAGAGGAATTCCGATGAATTCCTGAGAGGAATTCCGATGAATTCCTGAGAGGAATTCCGATGAATTCCTGAGAGAAATTCCGATGAATTCCTGAGAGGAATTCCGATGAATTTCTGAGAGGAATTCCGATGAATTCCCGAGAGGAATTCCGTTGAATTCCTGACAGGAATTCCGATGAATTCCTGACAGAAATTCCGATGAATTCCTGACAGGAATTCCGATGAATTCCTGACAGGAATTCCGATGAATTCCTGAGAGGAATTCCGATGAATTCCTGAGAGGAATTCCGTTGAATTCCTGAGAGGAATTCCGATGAATTCCTGACAGGAATTCCGATGAATTCCTGAGAGGAATTCCGATGAATTCCTGAGAGGAATTCCGATGAATTCCTGAGAGGAATTCCGTTGAATTCCTGAGAGGAATTCCGATGAATTCCTGAGAGGAATTCCGATGAATTCCTGAGAGGAATTCCGATGAATTCCTGAGAGGAATTCCGTTGAATTCCTGACAGAAATTCCGATGAATTCCTGACAGGAATTCCGATGAATTCCTGACAGGAATTCCGATGAATTCCTGAGAGGAATTCCGATGAATTCCTGAGAGGAATTCCGTTGAATTCCTGAGAGGAATTCCGATGAATTCCTGACAGGAATTCCGATGAATTCCTGACAGGAATTCCGTTGAATTCCTGACAGAAATTCCGATGAATTCCTGACAGGAATTCCGATGAATTCCTGAGAGGAATTCCGATGAATTCCTGAGAGGAATTCCGATGAATTCCTGAAAAGAATTCCGTTGAATTCCTGAGAGGAATTCCGATGAATTCCTGAGAGGAATTCCGATGAATTCCTGAGAGGAATTCCGTTGAATTCCTGAGAGGAATTCCGATGAATTCCTGACAGGAATTCCGATGAATTCCTGACAGGAATTCCGTTGAATTCCTGACAGAAATTCCGATGAATTCCTGACAGGAATTCCGATGAATTCCTGACAGGAATTCCGATGAATTCCTGAGAGGAATTCCGATGAATTCCTGAGAGGAATTCCGATGAATTCCTGAAAAGAATTCCGTTGAATTCCTGAGAGGAATTCCGATGAATTCCTGAGAGGAATTCCGATGAATTCCTGAGAGGAATTCCGATGAATTCCTGAGAGCAATTCCGATGAATTCCGATGAATTCCTGAGAGGAATTCCGATGAATTCCTGAGAGGAATTCCGATGAATTCCTGAGAGGAATTCCGATGAATTCCTGAGAGGAATTCCGGTGAATTCCTGAGAGGAATTCCGGTGAATTCCTGAGAGGAATTCCGGTGAATTCCTGAGAGGAATTCCGGTGAATTCCTGAGAGGAATTCCGGTGAATTCCTGAGAGGAATTCCGGTGAATTCCTGAGAGGAATTCCGGTGAATTCCTGAGAGGAATTCCGGTGAATTCCTGAGAGGAATTCCGGTGGATTCCTGAGAGGAATTCCGGTGAATTCCTGAGAGGAATTCCGGTGAATTCCTGAGAGGAATTCCGGTGAATTCCTGAGAGGAATTCCGGTGAATTCCTGAGAGGAATTCCGGTGAATTCCTGAGAGGAATTCCGGTGAATTCCTGAGAGGAATTCCGATAAATTCCTGAGAGGAATTCCGGTGAATTCCTGAGAGGAATTCCGTTGAATTCCTGAGAGGAATTCCGGTTAATTCCTGAGAGGAATTCCGGTGAATTCCTGAGAGGAATTCCGGTGAATTCCTGAGAGGAATTCCGGTGAATTCCTGAGGAATTCCGGTGAATTCCTGAGAGGAATTCCGGTGAATTCCTGAGAGGAGTTCCGGTAAATTCCTGAGAGGAATTCCGGTGAATTCCTGAGAGGAATTCCGGTGAATTCCTGAGAGGAATTCCGGTGAATTCCTGAGAGGAATTCCGGTGAATTCCTGAGAGGAATTCCGGTGAATTCCTGAGAAGAATTCCGGTGAATTCCTGAGAGGAATTCCGGTGAATTCCTGAGAGGAATTCCGGTGAATTCCTGAGAGGAATTCCGGTGAATTCCTGAGAGGAATTCCGGTGAATTCCTGAGAGGAATTCCGGTGAATTCCTGAGAGGAATTCCGGTGAATTCCTGAGAGGAATTCCGGTGAATTCCTGAGAGGAATTCCGGTGAATTCCTGAGAGGAATTCCGGTGAATTCCTGAGAGGAATTCCGGTGAATTCCTGAGAGGAATTCCGGTGAATTCCTGAGAGGAATTCCGGTGAATTCCTGAGAGGAATTCCGGTGAATTCCTGAGAGGAATTCAAGTAAATTCCTGAGAGGAATTCCGGTGAATTCCTGAGAGGAATTCCGGTGCATTCCTGAGAGGATTTCCGGTGAATTCCTGAGAGGAATTACGGTGAATTCCTGAGAGGAAATCCGGTGAATTCCTGAGAGGAATTTCGGTGAATTCCTGAGAGGAATTCCGGTGAACTCCTGAGAGGAATTCCGGTGCATTCCTGAGAGGATTTCCGGTGAATTCCTGAGAGGAATTACGGTGAATTCCTGAGAGGAAATCCGGTGAATTCCTGAGAGGAATTCCGGTGAATTCCTAAGAGGAATTCCGGTGAATTCCTGAGAGGAATTCCGGTGAATTCCTAAGAGGAATTCCGGTGAATTAATGAGAGGAATTTCGGTGAATTCCTGAGAGCAATTCCAGTGAATTCCTGAGAGAAATTCTAGTGAATTCCTGAGAGGAATTCAAGTGAATTCCTGAGAGGAATTCTAGTGAATTCCTGAGAGGAATTGTAGTGAATTCCTGAGAGGAATTCTAGTGAATTCCTGAAAGGAATTCCAGTGAATTCCTGAGAGGGGCTGTCCATAAACCACGTGGTCATTTTTTTGGGACTTTTCAACATCCCCCCCCCCCCCCCGCGTGGTCATTAGTCCATACAAAATTTTTTATTTGTCCATACAAAACGGTCATTGGCCGAACCCCCCCCCAATGACCACGTGGTTTATGGACAGCCCCAGAGGAATTCTAGTGAATTCCTGAGAGCAATTCCAGTGAATTCCTGAGAGGAATTCCAGTGAATTCCTGAGAGCAATTTCAGTGAATTCCTGAGAGCAATTCCAGTGAATTCCTGAGAGGAATTCCGGTGAATTCCTAAGAGGAATTCCGGTGAATTCCTAAGAGGAATTCCGTTGAATTCCTAAGAGGAATTGCGGTGAACTCATATGGAGAATTTCGGTGAAATCCGGAGAGGAATTCCGGTGAATTTCTAAGAGGAATGCAGGTGAATTCCAATGAATTTCTGAGAGAAATTCCAGTGAATTTCTGAGAGAAATTCCAGTGATTTGCTGAAAGTAATCTCAGTGAATTCCTGATAGGCATTTCAATGAATTTCTGAGCAGAAATCCCAGTAAATTCCTGAAAGAGAGGAATTTCAGTGAACTCCTGAGTTTGCAGCTGACAGACAAACGATAAATTGCTTCAATGCTTTGCTTTTCAACAGTTTACTCCGGCAACTGAACAATCCTAGACCGTGAATCAGATCTGCAAGGTTCGAGAGGCTTCACTACCGTCCATCAATTACTTCCTCCACAATTGATCAAACCCTCGAGAGCACTCACACTCAACGGGGAGTACTTGACGCAAAAACGATAAGTTCTTCAGCCTCTCAAAAACAAAGCACCTCCACTCTTGGGCCCCCGAGAGCCAGCAGAACTGTAAAACCACTCCATTCGACGCACTGCCTTTCGAGCACTAAATTACCGTTTCCATTTGACTCGAGAGCCGTCTCTGCTGGCTGCGATGATGACCCTTGACGACTAGGAGAACAAGATTCTTGCGTGCGCACCGAGTGCAGGTAGGCCGCCATATTGGCTCTCAGGAGGCGTTGAATGCTTCGTCGCTGGTCGGGTCGGGGTGGTCGCCCATTTGGATCGCAGCAGGCCGCATGTTTCGTTTCAATTAGCGACGCACCACCGACCACGTGAGGTGCGAGAAATTCCCAACCAACTGTCAAACCCTTCCGTTTCCCCGCACTTCTGTCAGCCTCAGACTCAGAAGTACCTCCTGTATGGAACACAGGAAGAAGAAACTCCTCGGAGCGGAACAAAAGACTACCCTCTTGTGGTGTGTGGTACCTTTTGTTCTTCTCCCTTCGCCAGCGGCGAAAAGCGGAAAAGAAAGGGGAAGAAGAGAAAAAGCGGGAATCGAGCGCGCTAAGTACCGTATAGAATTACATGCCATTCGAGAACCCTTCAAAATATTTGTTTTCGTTTTCAATTTTTCGTTGCTCTGCGAGCGGCGGGCGAGCGGCTCTGTCAAAAGCGCTGGCTGCTCGACATTCTTATGGAAATGAAGGCGATTACGACGGCCTCCCTGCTATCGTAGTAGCCCGCGGTTTTGACGCTTTGAGGGTCTTGGAGGTCGGAAAGGTTGCCAGCTTCACTGGGCTTCTATGCGAACATCGGGTTTGTGTTGTTTGACAGTTAATCGATAAGTTCGATGAACGATCTTATCGATCAACTGTTAAACTGTGCTAGTTAGACATAGTTAGATGTCAAATCGTTTGATCCCTACTAGAAATCGTGCGGGATTTTGGCGGTCATTCTCAGTTGGATATCCAAGAGAAACGATCTGACAACACTGTCCGGTGAATATCGATAACAATCGCAACGGATGATGGCAGCCGCGCTGTGCGCTGCTACAAAAAAAACGATGAAAAGGGGGTAATAAAAAAGTAATGAAACATAAGAGAGCGGCCTGGGAATACACAATTAAAAGGGAAACACGGAAGGTTCTTTCGGCAATGACAGCCAGAGCCAGAGGCAGTTAGTTGTCGTCTTTTGTTGGCATTCTCCGGCGTCGTTTGCCGAAAAGATGTATTTATAAATACTAACAAAAGCTTAAATTATTTGTCACGTCATAAATAACGCTGCCACCGGCAGCGATCGTTCTGCCTTCGGTCCACTCGACGCGGCGAGCAAGTTAATTAAGGGATGGATGATGACAGATAAACGATAAGTTGGATGTGAGTGGGCGGGTGCGCGCGTTCGCCTACTGCGCTTCCCCGAACTGGGTTTTGCAATTAAAATTTATGACGCCCTTACGACGGGACTCTGTGTTTAGAAATGAATGGGATTGTTGTGGTGAGTGGGAGATGGCAGAGGAGAAAGAAATGTGTGTTACAACCGGATTGCTACCGGACATTCCGGACGGCGGGCGACGAGCGAAGGCCTGCCAACGTATGTCGGAGAAAATCTTATCTAGATGGTTGTTTATTACCGGGGGCTAGAGCAATTTATTTCTCGGCTGCACGCGCCTCAGCTCGAAAGAAGTCGGGCGAGATGAGAATCTAGGTCGACGGAATTTAGATTCGTGTATTGATCGTTTTTATGCCAGAAAATATCGTTTGATCTTTGATTCATTACTAGATAGAGGAAAAATGAGCTGTCATAAACATTTAAAACGTGTAATTACTGTACTATGGACATTTGAAACTTATCGAGTATCTGTCATAACATTTTGTAACAAACAACTTATCGTTTCATGTGAACAACTGCAATATTGTTTTTGTACTGGTCTTGTGTAATGGAGAATAACTTGACAATGACCACTGAAAATGACAATCTCTACCGAAACAATCAACCTGGTAGATTGATCGATTTCCTATCAGAAAGTATCGTTTTCCCGGTAAACCTCATTTGTTGAGTCGCAATTTGCCACTCCATCAGAGGCCAACTTGGATCGCGTTGCGGTAGTTTTACTCAGTTCAACCACGGCAGCGCTGCCCATAAGCGGATAAAAGTTGCTCTGTATTATCTTTCGGTGTTTGCAGACATGGCTCGACGGTCTGACTGCCGCCGCTGCACGACTACCTATGACGACGATCCGACGAACGACCGCGAGCGAGTGCTAAAAAGAGTTATTCAACTTGAAATGGGTAACGAGCCAAAACCAGATAAAAGGACGTAGATAATTCACCTCGCCTCTTCGGACAGCGAGCAGTGTGACCATTACGACGCGTTGCGGCTTGCCTTTTTTGCCGCGGACTCTTTGCGAAAGTTGCGCGATTGCGAAATCCAAGGAGGCTTTGTGCATGGGGACCGCGTCGAAAAATAAACCTAAACGACCCGAAAAGGCGATAAAAACCGGGATTGAAAGCTGCACTTAATGTCTTAATTGACATTTAAACGATAAAATGGTTAACTGACTGGTGTGGTGCGCGGTCCGTGAAAGGCGAGCGTAATGACAGATAAACGATAATTTACGGACGCGCGCTCTCTCTGCGTCGCTGTCGCGCCGTGAAATCAACGGTGCGCGCAGATAAACGCGCAATATTTAGTAGTTGCTAATGGGAAACCAGAAAGGGTTTAAACACCGATTAATATGCAAATGAAACACGATTACGACGGCGGTCGTGCCATGAACGTGCGCACTCGTGGACACAAACGGCACCTCTCTTATCCGGGCGAAAGGAAAAGAACAAGAGGAAACAACACGAAAAAATGCGATCATGTAAATTGAATGCAACGCGTCGCGTTGCATCCCTCTCTCCCGTGGTTTGTCAGTTGAATCGATACTACACTGAAAAATTTTCATCGTTGATTTCTGTGTTTCACACACAGATTTGTTCAAGTGTAAGACACATGAATAGAACGTGTAAAGCGAGTGAAATCCTTAACTCGAATCAATCATCTAGCGAAACTCATGAATTCTACGTGACAAATCTTTTTCAGTGTACATTTTTGGCCTGCTCAGTAGTGGCACTTGGTACCTAGGTCCCATTGAATAGGTCCGCGGTGTCGGTGAAAAATGTGTTTACGTTTTTATCGGCGCATGAATAAAATAATGGAAAAGCCTTCCAGCTTTTTTTCGTCATCGTCGGATTCGTAGCTGGTTCAATGACAGTCGCCAGTACTCGGACCATTGAATTCATCGCCGTGGTTGATGCACACAGTAGGCGATGGCTTCGGCGGCGACGGTGAGTGACAGACCGAAAAAAAACGCAACAAAACAGTGAATATGTCAAATGACTGGCCGTTGTCCACCAGAGCACGTCGAGTACATATTGAATAATTTATAATCAACCAGCACAGCAGCGAGTAACCAACCAACCGACTGACCGATGATGATGATGATGGCAGACAGCAGGAGAAAATTTAATTAACTCGGCGGCAATTTTACGCTTGTTTGAATTTAATTACTGTCGCTCAGTTGGTGGCACTTGGCGGCCGACGAAGAGGATGCTCGTTTGATTATCAAACGATAAAATTGAGTGCATCCAGTTCGGATGATGACAGTCGACTGATAAGAGCTCAATCAGAGGTTGAATGTTGGTCTCCGCCTACTGTGAAAGCGGTTATTGACGGTTAAACGATCTAATTTATTCGTAAACGATAAGTTTTGTGGTCGTTCGTGACCTACAATTAATAAGAATTTCGAATTCGAAATCAGAGTTCTTGCTGGAGGAAATACTCCTTTTACGAAAAAATGAAAAAAAATGAGTGTTCTAATGACAGATAAACGATAAGAACTCAATCAAACCTAAATCGCGCTCAAAGAATTGCCCTCGGACTACTGTGATTACCCTAACCGATAGGTAAACAATCAATCTTGATTGCTAAACGATAAACTCGCGTAATCGCACGCTTTCTCACGCGGCCTACTGGGATTGCGGTTGATCGGATTTCTCAGCGGTAAGCAAGTCCAAATCGGAATTCCAGTGGTTGCTTACCCAGTCGTCGAGTCAGTCACTACAAATCCCGCCGTGGCGGCATGGTTGGATTGGAATGGCATCTTCATTACAGCCCGGTAAATACCTGTCTAGATTCTTTCCGCACTTCACAGCTCACACACACACACGTACACAATCGGATCGAAGGCAGCTACTGCGTTGTTTTTTGTTCGTTCTTCTTTTCCGACTCGTTTCGTGAGTCGTTACACACCGACTGCTATGTTTCCGATAAATAATTTATACAATCCGCAGTTTAAATTCCACCAGACGATTCGATGCGCGCCGTAAATCCGAGAAAAACCGCCACCAACCCTGGGTTGGGGCCAGTGAAAAACGATATGCTGCTTGTGCAGCTAGAACGCAAGCAAAAAACCTCCAAAACGATATGCTGCTTGTGCAGCTAGAACGCAAGCAAAAAACCTCCAAAACGATGGGTCGAAAGACGAAAGAGGTGCGGAAGAAGAAGGAAGGAATTTGCACACACAACACAGTGCGCCGAAACAACGCACAAAGCGTGAGCCCGAGCGAGCGAGCGAACGACCGGCAGACCGAAAGAACATCCCCAGACAAGAAGTTAATCTGCCGGCTAACACACCGGGATTACTACGTATCGTTTTGTAGCGTAACAGATAGGTACAATGGAGCGCTTCGAGGTGGGCCCTTTTTCGCGGAAAAACGTTACCACGAGTTGAAATTGAAGTATAAACAGTGCAGAATTAGTCGATTTGAGAACTGATATTCGCGTTTATCGAATGATTCGAGTTATTTTGACAGGAAAACGATAAAAACTTGCAGCTCAACTGTCAATCAACGGAAGACTGTCAATTCTATTAGTTTTTTTTTGTTGGCGAACGTTCAGCAATTGAGTGGAAATTCATTGATTTCTCCAGTGATACTTGTAATTCGAAACATCCAATTCACAGTTATCGTTTTTCTGTCAACGATGATTCTAAATATCCACTAATTGGCGTGCGATTCGAGCATCGTGTTACTGATAACGAGCAAACAACTTGTGTCCAATTTGGCGCTCATTGATGGCAGACATTTGACAGCTAAACGATAAGATCGATCTTTGTCGGGCACTTTTCAAGCGTCAAGCAACTGACGCCCGCTCATTTGATCCCTATTAGTTAGCTGCCCAGCATTCAATGAGCAGCGCTATTGGTCATCATGATTATGTACGCTTTGTGGTTTTAGGTGTCGTACAATTTGATGTCTATTTTACCCTGTTTGACAGTTAATCAACAAGACTAGAAATTGACTTCAGATCGTATGAATTATTCTTGAAACTGAGTCAACAATGGTATCCAATACTGCAAATCTTTAGCTCTTTTGATTGGGAAACAAGCAAGATTGGAGTGCGAAAGCGTCAATGTCTAGTCAATGTCTAGTGCTTGAAATCCAAAACATCCAATTGAAAGTTATCGTTTATCTGTCAACGATGAGTTCAAATATACCGTAATTTACGAGTGATTCGAGTTCAGTTGCTTTCAGCGAACATATAACGTGAGTCTGGTTTGACTCTATTTTGAGCTATTTGACAGTTAAACGATAAGATCGATCGAAGTCGGTCACATTTCAAACGATACCAAAAGACGCCAGATGTTTTGCTACCTTTTAACAACTGTCTGACCTTTTTAACAACTGTTGGAACCAAACTGCTTCACGTCTGGCTTTTTTTGTTTGACATTTGATCGATAAGACTTATCGTTGACTTTAGTTCGTTTGAATCCCACCCCATCAGACACTGAGCCAGATTGTATCAGTCAATATTTCCCATAGTTGGTTCTTGAAAGAGCGAAGCATCCAAACGTATGGAAATCATTCAAATCAACATGCATCAGCTGATTTTATTGCTTTGTAAAACTCTTTCCTAGAAACTCAAGGTTCTATATAGCTAATTAAAGGTTTCCTACAATGATCAGCTTATTTTAACTTCCCAACAAACATTTTTGCTGTACAAGAGTGGAACAAACCACTCTTAAGCAAACTTTAGCTTAAGAAACTGTTATTCAGCTAGTTCTGTTTCTTGGGTTGTTCAATTCGTAGTCAAATTCGAACGATTTATAACTTTACTTAAGTTATTTGACATAAAAACGATTGAATCGCACTAATCTACTATCAACCAACCTACGTTCAATATGTGTGGTCAAATTAGTGAGGTTACGATAGAGATGGGTCAATCTGAATTCTAGTTTACACGGTCAGATTGGCGATCAATCTTATCGATCAATCGTCAAAGACACTAGCCAGATGTCAAATAGAACTGTTATAAGTTAGGGAATCATGGCTCTTTATTGCTAACCAAAGGTTTCTCACGTTGGTAAGCCTATTTTAACTTGTCCAAGTCGTAGAACAGTCAATTTTGAACGGTTTATAACTTTACTTGAGTGTTTTGACAAAAAAACGATAAAATCTAACGAATCAACTATCAACGAACCTACGACAAAAAAGTGTGTGCAAATTAGTGAGGTCAAGGTAGGGATTAACAAATCTGAATTCTAGTTTGCATCGTTTGACAGCCAAACGATCAGCTTGACCATTTATTTTGTAGGTCAATCGTTAAACGACGGAAGATGGATGTCAGATCGATATGTGGAACTCATTGTTACGAACTCACGATTCACAAGCTTCAACCAATATTGGTAAGATGTCAAATTCGTGAGGTCAAGGTAAGAAATTACTGGCTCGGAGTCTAGTTTGAACCGCTTAACAGCCAAACGATAAGATTGACGATCGATGTTATCGGTCAATTACTCCACGATCCGAGTCTGGCATTTCTGATCGTTTCCAACCCTATCCCCAACTTGTGTTTCTCTTGCGAAAACCATATCGTTTAACTGTCTGTTTAACTAGAAAAGGATCAATTGCGGATCTAGAGCCAAATGCCCTTGATGAGCATAGTTTATTAAGTGTGTTTAGACCGAAATGCCAAATTAGA
The DNA here is from genome assembly GCF_035046485.1 of Aedes albopictus. Classification (NCBI taxonomy): domain Eukaryota; kingdom Metazoa; phylum Arthropoda; class Insecta; order Diptera; family Culicidae; genus Aedes; species Aedes albopictus. The sequence continues at coordinate 17,233,348 of NC_085136.1, forward strand.
TCGGTCTAGTGACATGCAAGAATTGCTAGTTGACCAGAATTAGATCCAAATTAGACCATCTGCCACACTGTCAACCACCGCAGGTTGTTTTCTTTGGAATGTTTCGCTGTTATTTCGGTCTCAGACGTAACAACAACGATTGGTTTGGTGCTTTTTCAAATTTGACAATTGTCAAAGTGACATGAAAACGATAAAATCTCACTAATCTTCAATCATCCAACGTAGGTGTCAGTGTTAAATTAGGGACGTCAAGGTAAGAAACCCATGTCTAATTTTTCACCATTTGGCAACTGAACGATAAGATTGACGATCGATCTTATCGATTGATTGTTAAAAGACACAACGTCCAGACGTCAGATCGTTTCCAACTCCATCAAATTTTGGGTTTCCTCTGCAGGATGTTTCGGCAGTTTCTCCAAGAGTTTCTCCCAAAAATCCGTTGAAAATACCGCACGAAAGCAACTTATCGTTTAACTGTCCAGCAAGAAAAGATCCATTGCAGAACTAGAGCAAAATTCCATCGATAAGCACAGTTTATAATGAGTATATGGCCCGAAATGTCCAATTGCATTGTGCTTGTGACGTTTGAGACCTGCTAGTTTACCAGGATTAGATCCATAATCGATGATCTGTAATAATTCAAACCATCGAATCGTTGTAATTTTCGCCTTAGAAGATGACGACAATGATTGGTTTGATCGTTTTTCGACCGTTTTTCGACGTCGAACAAGGCTCTGCGTTAGGAATTTAAAGCTCAAAATTTCCACTCCATTTGAAGGCCAAAGTTCCACGGAAAACGTCTTGAATGCTGACGCAATCGAGCTCCGTCCCAAATTTATCGATTTTCTATCATAATATTGCACCTCTGCCGTGAACTTTCTTCCTACAATCGCTGCAATCTATCCAGCAATTTACGAGCGCTAATGGCCACCACAATCATGCTCACTTTCTGGTACGGATAAGGCGGTTTGACGTTTGGCTTGTGTCGTTCAACAGCTGATCGATAAGAGCGATCATAAAACTTATCGATCAGCTGTCAAACGACACAAGCCAAACGTCAGATCATCTAATCCCTTCCAGAAAGGGAGCATGATTGTGGCGGCCTCTAGCGCTCGTAAATTGCTGGATATAAATTACACTAATGATCGTTCTTTCGTTTCATTTCAACAAGTAAATTCGTATAAGTGATCGATTAACTGTCAGATTATTGCGAGATTAGTACACATTTTCTCCGTTTGATCGCGGCAGCCTCTGCTAGAGGAAGGAATCTTGAAAACTAGTTTATCCGTAGAGCTTAGCGATCATCTGTCATAATTTTGATCGTTTGTAATCAGTTTTCTCAGTACGGTCACCGCTGCCCCTACTAATTCGCGTTTTCCAGTTCCCATGCGAAACCTAGTACATATACCATGCGAAAACAAGTGAATCCGTATAAGTGGCTGTCACAATATTATGAATTTCCCACAAATTTTCTGTGTATAATCTTCGCAACCTCTGTTATAGGACGTTTCAAATGCACTTCTCACTTGAAAACAAGCGTAAATCCCTAAACTTACCGATTATCTGTCATAATATTGGATGTGCGGCATCAATTTCTTTCGTTAGATCGTACCTCTGATCCTGGACGATTCTAGTTTTATTTTACTCAAACACAATTGAATCCGTAAGTGGTCAATTATCTGTCATAATATTGCGCGTGTACCAAAATTTTTGTGTCCGATCCTCTATAAAACATTTTAAAGATGACGTTTTAAAGGTTCATCTCACTAGAAATCGAGTGATACCCTTAAAACATACCGATCATCTGTGCTGTCATATGCAACCATTGCCGCCAATATCCTCCGGTGGTCGCCGCAACCTCCGCTACTGGGCGATTCTAGTTTTATGTCACTCAGAAAGAAGTGAATCCGTATCGGTGACCGATTGTCTGTCATAATGTTGTGAGCTTACCATGAATGTTCTCCGTGTAAAGGGCATATCTTCACCCAAAAGCGTTTTTAGGATCTATCTCACTCGAAAACAAACTTCACGCAGAAAAATCTATGTTTAAATCAAAAAAATTTGAGGTAAATTCCGGGGGGAGCGACACTAGTTTTGCCAAGCCGAAAAACCCCAAAAAAAGCCAAAAAAAGTCGAAAAAACCCAATAAAAGCCACCAAACTTTTGCGGGTTTCAGCGACTTTTCTGGGCTTTTTTCACCTTTTTTTTTTGGGTTTTTTTGGCTTGGCAAAACTAGTGTCGCTCCCCCTGGTAAATTCAAATAAATTGTCAATTTGTTCAGGCCACAAAAATAAAACTGTTAAGAACAAATTAAACGTCACATTTGAAGCAAATGCAATCCATGTTTGAAACAAAAACTCCTCAATGGGTATTGTCGAAATAAATGTGTAATTGAGTTAGTTTTAAAAATTAAAATTTTAGTTTTGAAAATTTCATCAGTTTACCGAATAAACATGAATATTTTTGTTTCAAACGAACGAAATTTGTCTCCGTGTTGCACGACGAGCTTACCGATTACCTGTCATAATATTGAGCGTTTGTCACAAGGTTTGCCATCAGTTTTCTCAGCACTAGCATCTACTAATGTGCGTTTTTTTTGTTTTATCCCATTCAAAAAGAAGTGAATCTGTGTAAATGGTTGATTATCTGTCACAATATTGGGCGCGTGCACCAATTTCCTCCGCACGATCGCCGCTACCTCTTCTTGTGATCGTTCCTTAGTTTTATCCCACTCGTAAACAAGCCAGACTATGAAACTGACCGATTATCTGTCATTATGTTGGTGCTTTTGTCACCAATTACCTCCGCATGATTTCCGTAACCTCTTCCAGTGGGCGTTCTCTAGTGTTGTCCCACTCGTAAACAAGTCAGCCTGTAAAATTGACCGATTATCTGTCACAATATCGAGCACTTACCACCTCTCGGTCGCCGCAACCTCTTCAAGTGGGCGCTCTTAAGTTTTGTTCCACTCGTAAACAAGTCTTCCCGTAAAACTTACCGTTTATCTGTCACAATATTGCGCATTTGCCACGAATTTCCTACGCGCGATCACCGCAACCTCTCCTAAAGGGCGTTCTTCAGTTTTGTCCCACTCGCAAACAAGTCACCGCATAAAACTGATCGATTATCTGTCACAATATTGCGCGTTCACAACCAATTTCCTCCGCGCGATTGCCGCAACATCTGCGTTAGTAGGTGTTTTTTCGCCTCGTCCTTCCAAAACCTCGCGAAGATGCTCCTCTTGCTCTCTTCTCAGCCCTTCTCGCTCGTCGTCGCTGCATTAACATTTATGTTATTCAAATAAATTTTAATGTATTCCGAAGTGTACAGCTCTTTTCTTGCTTGTGCGCTTCCTCGCTTCGCTTGGCTTGGTTTGCCTTGACAGCGCGCCTGCTTCGATCGTCTGTCTGCTTTGCGGATATCTTTTATTATGTTAAATTAAATATCTCTCGTGTTGTTGTTGTGATGATTTTTTATGGCTCTCACTTCAATTTCAATTCAACGAGTAGGACGAGAGCTGGAGGCCTCTTGGTTCCAGAGTGTGACTTTTCCCTCCAGTTGGCTTTTTTGCTCGGTTCTTCCCGAAACGCTAAGATCTCCTACCGGAGATAAGAGTCGTTGTTCCAAGTGGAAGAAATCGCTCAACTGACGGATGGCGAAGAAAAAACTTCGTTCGGGTCCCTTCCCATTCCCAAAATCCAGACAACAAAAACGTCTTGTATACATAATTCGAATGTAATAAATTGTGATGTCTCTGTTCTTTTATTTTTTTTGCTTCATTCCTCCTTTTTTCCATTCACGACTTGCATTTCTCACGCGATTTCCCCTCGCTCGGCGCTGTTGTATCGCGTTTTCCAGGAGCGCAGCGAATGTTGGCGGCGTCATCGCACGACATGAGACACTTTTGCGTGAAACCATGCGAGAACAGCGAAAAAAAAAACTTCGAAAAAAGCCGAGGGAAGACCCGATTGTTATTTAAATTTAAGCAATTATGGTTAGATTGGAATATTTATGCACGCATTTAGCTTTGTGAGCCGAAGTGAAACGAGAAACTGCGGCGGGGTGAAAAAATCGGACAAAAATGCCTCGGATCCCCTCGTGTGTGTGTGAGTCGCTTTTGCGACTTCAACGACCAAGCAGTGTCAAGTTGCGCGGCCCCCTGTTGCCTGTCATCGTTAAATGGTTTGGGAATAAATCAAAGCAACCTCCGGAATGTTCGTGTTCGTTCGTTTGAACCATGGGTCTGGCCTGCCATGGGGTACGAAATACTTTGCGATTTCGGTTCTTCGATGCGGGGTTGTCTTCTTCACCATCCAGTGCAGCCATCAGCGATTGAGTGAGTGAGCGGGTTTATTGACAATTCACTTTTCGAAGAAGCTTGAAAATTGATTGGGCGAATTAGCGTGATTTCGTTTTTTTTCTTCGGTTTCTTTTTGCTTTTGCGATGGGGGAAATGATAAATTGCCAAGTGTCGATTGAATAATGAGTGAATTATCGAGAGTAATTGATACAAAATTGCGGGTAAATGAGGAATTTTGACACTTAAACGATCAGTTTGGAATTTCCGATTGCGTTGCTAATGAGAGGGTGACGATATGTTCCAATTTTTGGAGTTTTCTAGTCCGAATCTAGGACGGTCCACATCAATTTTGGGTTTATGGAGTTTGAAACTTGGCTCTTGACAGTTAAACGATAAGATTGGTCATAAGCCTTATCGATTAACTGACAAACAGAACTAGGCAGCTTTGAATCGGTTATTTACATCTTTTCGTTCGACAAACACGATCGATTCATCTTTCAGGTTAACTGTCAAACACAACGGGCAGTGTTGCCAGAATTCTCTGTTAGGTTTCGCTCATTTAAAATTCCGTAAACCCTTCAGCTTCACGCGGCGCCTTATCCCGCTCGCTTAGCCCATTCGTTCACCCTTGTCGTCCTCGCCGCGATAATCCCCTCGTTTAGGAAAACAAACAATTTTCTCACCAGAAACAAAAGAACCCTCGCTCGGTCGGTTGGTCGGCAAACCTCGAGGCTCTAGGCGGCTCAATTACCGAAACCCCAACCCTCTCTTCGTACGGGAACAAAGCCCAAGGAACAAGAAGCACACACTGACTGACTGTATGTGTTTGGTAAGTAATCGTTTTGTTTTCACTTTGCTCGCACCAACAAAAGAACTCCGAAGTAAACCAGTTCCGCCTCGCTCGCATCCCTCATTCGTCCTCAAGTCTGTGAGAACACCAGCACTGCGTCCGGAAAAGAAGAAAACCGGAATAATGTTCTTGGATGGTTCTTTCACTCTAATAACAATAATAATAATCGGATATGTGTGCCGACACCGTTGCAGAGCCGACTACCGAGCGTCCAATTCGAGGGCTAATCCTCTTTTCTCACGCACATTTACCTCATCACTCACCTCGCGCAGCAGTCGTTGGCAGTCGCAGTAGGCTTCCTGCGTCTCTTCGGCACATTAAACAAGGCATTACTCGACGAGCAGGTATCGAAACCAACTGCCTCTAGCTATTGTCGAATTCGTTTTTGAACCTGGGTTGGAACTGGATTGGCGGAAAATGTGTAAACAAACAAACGTCAAACAAATTCAAACAAACTTTAGTACAAGCGAAACCGAAGTTGGGTTGGGGTTGAAACTGTGATCTCATCCAGTTCCAACCCAGGTTGGAACTGAATCAAAAACGAATTCGACATATGTATAACAATAAGTAGGTACCTACCACTACCTACGTCAGTCTGATCATCCCAGTAGCCCAGCAAGCGGTTTGATCCGTGCGCGCCGCGGTCTTTTGTGCTCCTCGAGGAGGGCAAATTAGAAGCGATTTCCTCACTTCTTCGTTTTGGGAGTGTTGCTACTGCTGGCTGCGGTGATGATCGCCGCATGAGGAGGTTCCCGAATAGAAGACGATAGCGCGATAGGTGAGACCCTTTCATGTTTTATGATTTTTCTGCGGAAGACATTTTTGCAAATTAAACGTTTGTTTGTGATTATTGTGAAAAATAAAGACATTTGGAATTAGTTTCACTTTTGTTTTTGTTTTTTTTTCTCTTAGACGAAAATAACATATTTGCGGCAGCCCTGTTCTACACTGAACAAATAATTTAAAAAAATACTTCAATGTATCCTTCGAAAAGACAAAATTGGGGCACTGTATGCTGATAACAATTTTATTAAATGCTCATGATATTATTTTGAAATAAGGTTATAGACCACCTCACGGCGAAATTCTATCTCTTTTGCTCCTTCAGAGAGTTCAAAAACAACAGGACCAGTACCTGTCAAATTTGACAGGTGTTGGTCCTGTTGTTTTCTAATTTCCCGTAGGAGAGAAAGAGCGATTTCTTGATGACGTCACCGTGCAATGGGCAATTGGAAACGAACATCGGAATGACAATTTACCATAATGTAGGAGAATATTTTTTCAGTGTATATGATTGTTTTCGTTTGTTCAGTAACAGCGTTGCCAAAACTCTTATATCATTTTGTGTCAAATGTGCCATACTGTAAAACCAATCTGTGGAGGCAGAAATAGGGTCCTAAAATTAAAGACGAAATCTCGCTTATATTGAATAATGCGATCAAGCATGGTATTCTAATCGGAATTGTACTTCACTCGAACTTGAAAAACAAAGGAATAATGAGAAAATTCGAAATAAGTAAAATGGTAAATAGTTCTACTTTGACATTTGAGGTCAACCTTGTGTGACTGAGCTCGACATTTTTCGCACTGGGATTTCAAAAATGTTCCTATCTGACATACACGGTGAAAAAAAATCACTCAAAGTATGTGTTATAAGCTAGGGACGAGACAAAAGGCTAAAAAATAAAAATTATATATTTTCAACTATGGTTAATAAAAACGTCAAAAAATGAGTAAATATGTACTCTTGAAGCATATATTGTGGTTGGAAACAAGAATCCCGATAGGACTTTAGGAGCCTATTGGCTCAACAAATGTAGCATTTTACTCGGGTTGCTTTCCCCTTGGAAAAAACACAAGCTGTGAGCCTGCTAGAGTCCACCTAGAAGAGGCTACCCGTGTTGAAGAAGCTGAGAAACCCCAGCCTTCCAGCAGTACCGTCGCCAGCCCAGCAGAGGAGATGAAGCCCCACAACCATCAAACGGCAACGGCAAGGGGAAACTTGTTCGACCTGTCGGATTAGGCTACCGACTACGTCGACGACGATCGGAAAGCCCGGCCCGGAGTGAGTGTCGTGCCCCTTTTTGTAACCGATGCTTGTAATGCGATAAATTGTCCACGCTTTGCCGTCCAGCGGTGCCGTCTGACCGCATCCATCGAGTGTAAAGAGGCTTTACGGGGACAAGTATGGTTTCACTTTGTACTTCTGAGGGGATTTGTAGCAATTTGGATTTCCTTCATGACTTGGTCGTTATAAGAGAATTTCCTTATGGAATTTTCTGAATTTCTTTTCCTCTCAAGTTTCAACTAGAATTCCTCTTAAGAATTCAACTGATTTTTTTCTAGGAATACGCTAAAAATCCTCTCACGAATTCACTAAAACTCCTCTCAGAAATTCACAGGTACTCCTCTCAGGAATTCACTGGAATGTCTCTTAGGAATTCCTCTGAGGAATTCTCGGGAATTTCGCAGGAATTCACTGGAACTCCTCTTATGAATTCACTGAATCTCCTCAGGAATCCACTCTAATTCCTCAAGATTTTACTTTAATTCCTCTCAGCAATTCACTGGAACTCTCAAGAATTCGCAGGATTTTTTTTTATCAAGAATTCACTGGATTCCTCTTAGGAATTCACTGGAACTCTTAGGAATTCGCTGGAATTCTTCTCAGGAATTCACTGAAATTTATATAAATAATTCACTGAAATTCCTCTCAAGAGTGCACTGGAATTTTGCTGAGGAATTTACTATGTCTTTCAGGAATTCACAGGAATTCCTCAGGAGTTCTCCCAGGAACTAGTCCTAGAATTTTACTGGAACTCCTCCTAGGAGTTCACTGGAACTCCTCCTAGGAGTTCACTGGAATGCCCCTCATGAATTCATCGGAAATCATCACAAGAATTCACTGACATTTCTCTTAGGTCTCACCGGAATTCATCTCAGGATTTCACTGCATTTTTTCTCATGAATTCAATGTAATTCCTCTTAGGAGTTCACTTGAATTCTGATAAACAATTCACTGGAATTCAAGTGAATTCCTGAGAGGAATTCAAGTGAATTCCTGAGAGGAATTCAAGTGAATTCCTGAGAGGAATTCAAGTGAATTCCTGAGAGGAATTCAAGTGAATTCCTGAGAGGAATTCAAGTGAATTCCTGAGAGGAATTCAAGTGAATTCCTGAGAGGAATTCAAGTGAATTCCTGAGAGGAATTCCAGTTAATTCCTGAGAGGAATTCAAGTTAATTCCTGAGAGGAATTCAAGTGAATTCCTGAGAGGAATTCAAGTGAATTCCTGAGAGGAATTCAAGTGAATTCCTGAGAGGAATTCAAGTGAATTCCTGAGAGGAATTCAAGTGAATTCCTGAGAGGAATTCAAGTGAATTCCTGAGAGGAATTCCAGTGAATTCCTTAAAGGAGTTCCAGTGAATTCCTGAGAGGAATTCCGGTGAATTCCTGAGAGGAATTCCGGTGAATTCCTGAGAGGAATTCCGGTGAATTCCTGAGAGGAATTCCGGTGAATTCCTGAGAGGAATTCCGGTGAATTCCTGAGAGGAATTCCGGTGAATTCCTGAGAGGAATTCCGGTGAATTCCTGAGAGGAATTCCGGTGAATTCCTGAGAGGAATTCCGGTTTATTTCTGAGGGGAATTCCGGTTAATTCCTGAGAGAAATTCCGGTGAATTCCTAAGAGGAATTCCGGTGAATTCCTAAGAGGAATTCCGGTGAATTCCTGAGAGGAATTCCGGTGAATTCCTGAGAGGAATTCCGGTGAATTCCTGAGAGGAATTCCGGTGAATTCCTGAGAGGAATTGTGGTGAATTCCTGAGAGGAATTCCGGTGAATTCCTGAGAGGAATTCCGGTGAATTTCTGAGAGAAATTCTGGTGAATTCCTGAGAGGAATTCCGGTGATTTCCTGAGAGGAATTCCGGTGAATTCCTGAGAGGAATTCCGGTGAATTCCTGAGAGGAATTCCGGTGAATTCCTGAGAGGAATTCCGGTGAATTCCTGAGAGGAATTCCGGTGAATTCCTGAGAGGAATTCCGGTTTATTTCTGAGGGGATTTTCGGTTAATTCCTGAGAGAAATTCCGGTGAATTCCTAAGAGGAATTCCGGTGAATTCCTAAGAGGAATTCCGGTGAATTCCTGAGAGGAATTCCGGTGAATTCCTGAGAGGAATTCCGGTGAATTCCTAAGAGGAATTCCGGTGAATTCCTGAGAGGAATTCCGGTGAATTCCTGAGAGGAATTCCGGTGAATTCCTGAGAGGAATTCCGGTGAATTCCTGAGAGGAATTCTGGTGAATTCCTGAGAGGAATTCCGGTGAATTCCTGAAAGGAATTCTCAAGAGGAATTCAAGTGAATTCCGGAGAGGAATTCCAGTGAATTCCTTAGAGGAATTCAAGTGAATTCCGGAGAGGAATTCCAGTGAATTCTTCAGAGGAACTCAAATGAATTCCCCAGAAGAATTCCGGTGAATTCCCAAGAGAAATTCCAGTGAATTCCCGAGAGGAATTCCAGTGAATTCCCGAGAGGAATTCAAGTGAATTCCCAAGAGGAATTCCAGTAAATTCACAAGAGGAATTTCAGTAAATTCCCAAGAGGAATTCCAGTAAATTCCCAAGAGGAATTCCAGTGAATTCCCAAGAGGAATTCAAGTGAATTCCCAAGAGGAATTCAAGTGAATTCTTAAGAGGAATTCAAGTGAATTCTTAAGAGGAATTCAAGTGAATTATTAAGAGGAATTCAAGTGAATTATTAAGAGGAATTCAAGTAAATTCCTAATAGGAATTCAAGTGAATTCCTAAGAGGAATTCAAAAGAATTCCTAAGAGGAATTCAAGTGAATTCTTGAGAGGAATTCCAGTGAATTCCTGAGAGGAGTTCCAGTGAATTCCTGAGAGGAATTCCAGTGAATTCCTGAGAGGAATTCCAGTGAATTCCTGAGAGGAATTCCAGTGAATTCCTGAGAGGAATTCCAGTGAATTCCTGAGAGAAATTCCAGTGAATTCCTGAGAGAAATTCCAGTGAATTCCTGAGAGCAATTCCAGTGAATTCCTGAGAGGAATTCCAGTGAATTCCTGAGAGGAATTCCAGTGAATTCCTGAGAGGAATTCCTGAGAGGAATTCCAGTGAATTCCTGAGAGGAATTCCAGTGAATTCCTGAGAGGAATTCCAGTGAATTCCTGAGAGAAATTCCAGTGAATTCCTGAGAGCAATTCCAGTGAATTCCTGAGAGAAATTCCAGTGAATTCCTGAGAGGAATTCAAGTGAATTCCTGAGAGGAATTCAAGTGAATTCCTGAGAGGAATTCAAGTGAATTCCTGAGAGGAATTCAAGTGAATTCCTGAGAGGAATTCAAGTGAATTCCTGAGAGGAATTCAAGTGAATTCCTGAGAGGAATTCAAGTGAATTCCTGAGAGGAATTCAAGTGAATTCCTGAGAGGAATTCAAGTGAATTCCTGAGAGGAATTCAAGTGAATTCCTGAGAGGAATTCAAGTGAATTCCTGAGAGGAATTCAAGTAAATTCCTGAGAGGAATTCAAGTAAATTCCTGAGAGGAATTCAAGTGAATTCCTGAGAGGAATTCAAGTGAATTCCTGAGAGGAATTCAAGTGAATTCCTGAGAGGAATTCAAGTGAATTCCTGAGAGGAATTCAAGTGAATTCCTGAGAGGAATTCAAGTGAATTCCTGAGAGGAATTCAAGTGAATTCCTGAGAGGAATTCAAGTGAATTCCTGAGAGGAATTCAAGTGAATTCCTGAGAGGAATTCAAGTGAATTCCTGAGAGGAATTCAAGTGAATTCCTGAGAGGAATTCAAGTGAATTCCTGAGAGGAATTCAAGTGAATTCCT
>NC_085136.1:17244846-17448903 GCF_035046485.1 Aedes albopictus
ATCCACAGGATGAATCCAGAACCAATCAGTTCGTCATCGAACAGCCTTTGGTGTCCTGACTAACTGCTCCGAAGACAACACAAACGTAACATACAAACAAACAAACTGAGATTGTTTGCTGTGGATACCGTACAGGGACTAATCCTTGAATGGTTAATAAATTTCATTTGAAATTTTAGGGAAGCACATTTCCCAAATTTTTTATAAATTTACTAAATGAGAATCGAATGAAATGCATCAATTCATTGTAAAATAAATCAATTTACCATATGCGCTATGGTTTTTGTATGGTTAACCTGCCAACCCCACTTTTCTATACAGTCTGAATATACAATCATTGGACAGACCTTGATTTGTTAATCAACTTTGTGGACAGACCTTGATTTGTTAATCAACTTTGTGGAAGACGAAATTCTTCTATAAATCCGAGATACGGAAGTTTAAAGCTTTCAAGACTCTCTAGAACCACCTAATGGATGAATCCGAAATCAATCAGCTTATCATTGGGCAGTCTTTGATGTCCTGATTAACTTCGCCGAAGACAAAATTCTTCTATGTATCGTAAATCTACAGATACAAGAATACAGAATAAGTCAATTTACTATATATGTTATCGTTTTTTTAAAGTTCACCTCTATTTCGTTGAAAATTTGAAATTTTACATACCAATCTTTAATGTTGTCTTAATGTACAATTATCCAAGACCATCGTCGGGCAGGCCTTGAATTACTAATCAACTTTGTCGAAGACGAAGCTCTTCTCTAAATTCAGAGTCTTCAGATATGAAAGCTTAAACCTTCCAATCTCCCTAGAAACACCTAGCGAATGAACCTGGAATCATTCAGTTCATAATCGGATCGGACAGTCCTTGAAGTCCTGACCCACTTTGCCACATTTTAAATCCTTCAATGTAGTACTTATCTTCTGATAACATAGAATTTTCAATTAACAGTATATGTTATCATCTTTGTATAGTTCACCTCAATCTCGTAGAAAATCTGGAATTCCGGTTCCTTTATGAAATGTAATCTAGATCTACAATCAACCAGAACCATCGTCGGACATGCTTCGATTTACTAATCAACTTTGATGAAAACGAAATTCTTCTATTTTTTCATAGTCTTGAGCTACTGAAGCTTAAAAATTCCAATCTCTCTAGAATCACCTAGCGAGTAAATCCGGAATTACGCAGCCTTCGGAGTCGTGATCTACTTTACCGCAGAGGAAATTATTCAATTCAGTACTGATGTTCAGATACAGAACTTTGTAATTTATCAATTAACTATATATGTTATAGTCTTTGTATAGTTCACCTCAATTTCGAAAGAAAATCTGAGATTCGAAGCTTACTATTCAATGCAGTCTGGATCTACAATCAACCAGAACCATCTTCGGGCATACCTGGATTTGCTAGACGAAATTCTGAGCTACGAAAGCTCAAAACTTCCAAGACTCCATAGAAACCACAGAACCAGCGAATGAATTCAGAACTAACCAGTCTTAGTGTCCTGCGTCCCACTTTGTCACAGACGAAACTCTACGTAGTATTAATCCTCTGTATATCAAAACTATAGAATATGTCAACTAACTATATATGTTATCGTTTTTGTATAGTTTATCCCAATTTCGTTAAAAGAACTGAATTTTCAATCCCACTCTTCAATGCACTTGACTTGTTTATCAACTTTGTTGAAGACGAAACTCTTCAGTCATAGTCTCCACAGCTTCCGTATCTCAAAACTATCACCACCAAGTGGATGAATTCAGAATCAATCAGCTCATCCTCGGACAACCTTTGATGTCCTGATCAACCTCATTGGGAATAGAATTCTATAGATACAGAAACCCACAACTTCCGACTCTTCGAACAGTCTTTTAAGCCGCTGCTTAACTTAATGTTTCTGGATTTATCCACTCGGTGGCGCTAGTGAGTCTGCGAAATTTCCGTGTGTAAGATGCGATTCACCCCCGGATGAGCAGCAGTGAAACCTTTGGCCCAATCCTTACCCTGTTCATCCCTCAAAATGTGACCTTCTAACCTCGAGCTGCCACGATTATCCTGGCTTCCACCCATTACTAAAAGATATCATTAAAAAGTTATTACTCTGTATAATGTATACTATTAAGTACAAAGAAAGATCCTCGGCTCCGTAAAGCGTTATACGCGATTGAGCCCCAAATAAACGAACTAGATAAAAAAAATCCGTGTCTCAGGATTTGCACTACATAGAATATGATCGCTTCCAGTAAAGTTGATCACGATGCAGGGCTGTCCGATGATGATCTGATGGATTCTAGATCTATCCGTAAGGTGGTGCTAGTATGTGCGATAAAATGTACATCCGAACTCCAATAATGAACCATTTGTGAAATCGTAATTGTTAAATCCACCTCAAATTTGTAGAACAATTCGGAAATATGAATCTAAAACCAGGCTCTACTGGTAGAACCATCCACCGTCATGCGGCTCCACAAAATTGCAGAACAAATCCGAAATCCAATAATGAACCATTTGTGAAATCGTAATTGTTAAATTCACCTCAAATTTGTAGAACAATTCGAAAATACGAATCACAAACCAGTTTCTACTCGTAGAATTATCCTCAGTCATGTGGTTCCACGAAATTGCAGCACAAACCATTCTACCATATGCGTTATCATTCTTGTATAATCCACCTGGTAATACTCGAGTTATGAATTTCGAAACTTTAGAATCCAACAACCGTCCGCAATTCCATCCCGCACGGTTCGCACCAAAACCTGCCAACGACGACAAGAACACCATATCAGCTATGGTTTGGTTGAGGTTTTACTCGTTATTTAGGCATTGCCTTGCAGGCAGACACTCCTCGTCCTTTTGCTGATGCTGCTTCTGACTGTGATGCCTTATCGTCGGCGACGACAACCGTCAACCGACGGCGACGACGGTTGACGATGACGATGCCGATGCTAGACGACGCGATTTCTTCTCCTACGTGTCTCGTCTGGCTAGGCTATGGCCATAGCGCGCAAAACCTTTAGGCAAACAATAATGGCCAACATAGCGGCCGGTGGTGGGATTGCTCACCTTCTTTCGTCGTCGTCGTCGAATATGAATACGGCTTGGCAGAAGGACGTGGACGTTTCTGTGGACGGTTTGCTTCAGTGGCCAGATCAGATTATGGCTCGTGTGCCTACCAGTCGAGTCATGGTATATTTTGTGGGGATTGCTTCCGAGGCACCCAGGGAAATAGTTGGGATGAAATAGACAACTGTGGGCAAAGCAGTTGGCGTTTGCATGGATAATATTGGGCGAAAGCTTCGGAAAATATGCTTTTAAATGGGTTTTACCATACAGGATATGGTAAAATGAAAGTTAATAATTGTGATGAATATTTAAGATGTAATCTTGACCAAGGATTCAACCCATGTCTGTCCAGAAAACAACTTACAGAAGATCGTGGAAGATATGCTGAATGGTTCTTAATGGTAAACCAATAAACTTTAATCATCCTTCATTGTACAAAACAATCCAGGAACAGTATAACTTTCGGTAGGCTGCTTCCATTCGTTCGTATCAAACAGAACGAAAAAAAAAACCATATATAGAAACACAATCACTTAGAACGTAGCACAATCATTCGGTGAAAGCTTCATAAAATATGCTTCGTTATAGTTTTACTATTCCTGATATGGTAAAGCGAAAACCAATTATCGTAACGAATACATGAGATGCACTCTTGACCAAGATCTCAACTAATGTCTGTCATAAAATAACTCAATGCAGATTGTGGAAGATATGGCAAATGGTTCTTAATGTTAAACCAATACATTTCAATCATCCTTAACTGTACAATACATGTACAATACACTGTATGAACAGAAGGGCTTCTTTGAAAGCTACCGAATAACTTTCGATGAGCTGCTTCTTTACTAGAAACATAGCACAACCAATTTAGGGTAAACTTACATGAGAAAATTCGTATTGTAATCCTTGTACGTACCTGTAAGTGGAAAACAAAAGGTTAAACATTAGAAAATCGATACTATTAATAAGATGTAGTGGAATCGTAGAAACTAAGAGAGAAAGAGAATGAAGTATGGGTTAAAAATGTCATTAGTTTAGTTAGAAATTATTGGAAGGAGTCACTTTTGCTCATAACCCTGGAGATTCACGTCAAAACCTTGAACAGAGTTTGTCTTGAATCTTTGAGCAAGATTTGCTTCAAGTCCAAGACACGAAATCGCTTTGAATCATAGGACGAAGTTCGTTTCGAACTCCAAGCGGTGTGTTCATTAAAGCCTGAGGAGATTTGGAGCTCAATTCGCTCCTGAAAGGTATTCCCTTCGGAATTTTTTCTGACTCTTTGAGCACGACCCGCTCTTGCTTCTGAATACTGAGCTTATTAGCTCGGGTGGTCTTTGATATTGTCAAAAAGTTTCTAATGTTACGAATATTTAGGAATGGATTTGGAGAACTTTTGTGAGCTAGAGAGCTCTTTTTGGGATCCGAGAGCTTTCAGACTCCATAGAGCTCTTTTAAAAGTTGTAGTTCGTCTCAAATTATAAGCGGAATTATCACCAAAGCGTAAGGAGACTTTGTTTAAACTTTGGTGAGCTAAGTTGGCTCCGGCACATGTTTCCAAAATATTTCCAATTTTTAAATTCACTAGCGAATTTGAAGACCAAGGCATTTCTTTGGAGCCGAGAAAGCTCGTCCGGAAGCCAAAGATCTCATATGAAAGCTGGAGAGCTGTTGTTGGTGCTATAAAGCTATTCTGAATTCCAGCAAATATTACTGAAGTGTACAAGGCTCTTCACGAAGCCAGGTAGCTTCCGAAGAGACCAAAGAGTCTCTTTGAGTTGCCGGAGCTCAACGAGTTCATATGTAAGCTAGAGAAGTCTTCTTGGGACCCAAGGGCTTTTCTGGATACCAGTGATAGATTTCTGGAGTCCAGAGAGCTCTTCTAGAAGTCATAGTTCGTCCCGAATTCTGAGTGTAATTCGCACCAAAACGAGAGAATTCGTTCCAAATACCATACAAAAAAAAAGATGCGCTTTCAAATTCGCTCTGACAGTTGAGTACGATTTTCTCCTGAGTAGTGAGCTCAGATAGTACCGGTGCATATTTTCAAAATATCTCCAATGATTTTGAAAAGTCCACTAGAGAAATTGAAGGCCAGGGAATTTCTCTGGAGCCGAAAGAGCTCGTCCGGGAGCCGGAGAGCTCTTCTAGGGATCACAGAGCTTTTACTGAATTCCAGTAAATATTACTGGAGTCTACAAGGCTCTTCATGAAGCCTATTTGATTTACCGGAGCTCAAAGAGCTCGAATGTGAGCCAGAGAGCTCTTCTTGGGGCCCGAGAACTCAGTGATATACTTTTGGAGTCGACAGAGCTCTTCTGGAAGTCATACTACTTCTTAAATTCTGAGCGGAATTTACATCATAATCTGAGGTGAATTCGTTTCAAATTTTATACAAGAAAGGATGCGCTTTGAGATCCATTTTCTGATACTTGAGTACGATTTTCTCCAGAGTTGTGAGCTGAGATGGCTCCGGCACATATTTTCAAAGTGTTTCCAATGGAGCTATTACAGAGCTTTTTTGGATTCCAGTTTATGATGCTGGAGCTTACGATGCTCTTCAGGAAACCAGATAGTTTCTCAAGAGATCAACAAGCTTGTTTTGAAACCAGATGTTTGGAATTTACGGCCCAGTTCACAGAAGGTGACGTTACCTTCGAAATTCGGAGCAAATTTTGCTCAAAACGCATAGCAGGACGCATGCAAATCCTGAACAAGATACGCTCCGAATTTTGAGATAGATAGAGAGCCGTCTTGAAGCTAAGATTATCTCTTCGGAGCCAATAGAACTCTTATGGAGTTCTAAGAACTTTTATGTAATCCTGAAAGCACTCCAGGATCACAGAGCTTTTCTGGATGCCAGGAAACTGTTAAGGAGTCTACAAAACTGTTTTGGGGCGTCAGAAAGCTCCTCTAGAGGTCAACGAGCTTCTTTAGAAACCGAGATGCTCAGACGACTACTCTTCACAGTACGAAAGACCCGGATACCATGGTTACGAATCCTGAACAGTATTCATAAGCTCTCTGAGGTATTATGGAGTCACAAAGGTTTCCAAGGAGCTCAAATTGCTCGTATGTGAGCCGCGAAGCTCTTATGGAGCTCAAAAGTGCTCACAGAGAGGATTCCTATCAATAAAGAAACTTCCCATCACAGCTATTCAGGGTTTATTGCGAATCTGGTGCTGGATTCACTTCGAAATCTGAATCTTGGGCAGGTTTCGCTCTGGATCCTCTGAAAACCGAAGAGCACGTCTGTGAGCCCAAAAGCTCCCAGAAAGTTTCAATGAAGTAACAAGAGCTCTTCTGGAGCTTAAATAGCTCGTATGAAAGCTGGAAAAACTTGGATTTTTTCTATCAACCAAGGAGCTTCCCTGAAAAGCGATACAAGGTTCGTTACTAATCTGGAGAAATGGATTCTGAGATCTGAATTCTGAATATTAGGCAAGTTTCACTTCGGATTCTCTGAAATCCATAAAGAACGTCTGTAAGCCAAAGACCTACCGAAAAATATCCATGGAATAAAGAGTGAAAAGCTCTTCTGGAGCCCCAAGAACTCGTTTGTGAGCCGAAAGCTCACTTGTTTCCAATCCAGCGAATCACGCATCACTTGAGCACGAAAGCTCTGTTGGAGCTGCTTAGAGTCGGAGAGTTCGTTACTAATCTGGAGAAATGGATTCACTCGGAAATCTGAATATTAGAAAAGTTTCGCTCCGGATTCTCTGAAATCCAGAGAGCACGTCTGTGAGCCATAGAGCTCCCGAAAAGTTTCCATGGAGTAAAGAGTCAATAGTTCTTCTGGAGACCAAGGAGCTCGTTTGAGAGCCGAAAAGCCCATTTGTTTCCAATCCAACGAATCACGCATCACTTGAGCACGGAAGCTCTGTTGGATCTGCTCAGAGTGCTTCTTCAGAGGGTTCGTTACTAATCTGGGGAAATGGATTTGCTCTGAATCCTGAATATTGGGAAAGTTTCGCTTCGGGTTCTCTGAAAACCAAAGAGCACGTCTGTAGGCCAAAGAGCTCCCGAAAAGTTTCCATGGTGTTAAGAGTAGAAAGTTCATCTGGAGCCCTAAAAGCTCGTTTGTGAGCTGGAAAGCTCATTTGTTTCCAATTCAGCGAATCACATCCTGGGCAAATATGCTATCTTGGAGCTGCTTTGAGTGCTTCTCCGGAGCCAAACAAAGCTTCTATAGAAACCAATGAGAGCATATGTAAGCCGGAAAGCTCTCCTAGAGGTTGGACCAGAGAGCTTCTCTTGAGACCAGGGAGCTTCTCTGGCGACGAGAGAGCGCTGTAGACCAGAGGCTTCTTTGGAAACCAGAGAGCTTCTCTGAAGACCAGACAGCTTCTCTGGAGACCAGAGAGATTCTCTGGAGACCAGATAGCTTGTCTGGAGACCAGAGAGCTTTTCTGGGGGCCAGAGAGCTTTTCTGGGGGCCAGAGAGCTTTTCGGGAAACCAGAGCGCTTCTCTGGAGATCAGAGAGCTTCTCTGGAGACCAGAGAGCATGTCCGGAGAGCAGACAGACTTCTCTAGATACCAGAGATCTTCTCTGGAGGCAAGAGCGCTTCTCTGAAGACCAGAGAACTTCTCTGGAGACCAGAGAGCTTCTCTGGAGACCAGAGAGCTTCTCCGGAGACCAGAGAGCTTCTCCGGAGACCAGAGAGCTTCTCTGGAGACCAGAGAGCTTCTCTGGAGACCAGGCAGCTTCTGCGGAGACTCGAGGCTTGCCTGGCGACCAGAGAACTTCTCTGGAGGCCAGAGAGCTTCTCTGGCGACGAGAGAGCTTCTCTAGAGACCAGAGAGCTTCTCTGCCGACGAGAGAGCTTCTCTGTAGACCAGAGAGCTTCTTTGGAAACCAGAGAGCTTCTCTGAAGTCCAGACAGCTTCTCTGGAGACCAGAGAGCTTCTCTGGAGACCAGAGAACTTCTCAGGAGATCGGAGAGCTTCTCTACAGATCAGAGAGCTTCTCTGGAGACCGGAGCTCTCCTCTGGAGACCGGAGCTAACCTCTGCAGACCTCTTGTGTGTCTTTGGAGAATATTTCTTTGGAGAGCAGAGAGCTTCTCTGGAGGCCAGAGAGCTTCTCTGGAGGCCAGAGAGCTTCTCTGGAGGCCAGAGAGCTTCTCTGGAGGCCAGAAAGCTTCTCTGGAGACCAGAGAGCTTCGCTGTAGATCAGATGCCTTCTCTGGAGACCAGAGAGCTTATCTGGAGACCAAAGCGCTTCTCTGGAGACCAGAGGACTTCTCTGGAGACCAGAGGACTTCTCTGGAGACCAGAGAGCTTCTCTGGAGACCAGATAGCTTGTCTGGAGACCAGAGAGCTTCTCTGGAGATCAGTGAGCTTCTCTGGAGATCGGAGAGCTTCTCTGGAGATCAGAGAGCTTCTCTGGAGATCAGAGAGCTTCTCTGGAGATCAGAGAGCTTCTCTGGAGATCAGAGAGCTTCTCTGGAGACCAGAGGTCTTCTTTGGAGACCAGAAAGCTACTTTGCAGACCAGAGAGCTTCTCCAGAGACCAAAGAGGTTCTCTGGAGATCAGAGG
The DNA here is from genome assembly GCF_035046485.1 of Aedes albopictus. Lineage (NCBI taxonomy): Eukaryota > Metazoa > Arthropoda > Insecta > Diptera > Culicidae > Aedes > Aedes albopictus. The sequence goes on from NC_085136.1 coordinate 17,253,450, forward strand.
GCTTCTTTGCAGACCAGAGAGTGTCATGGGATGAATAAGTCTAAAATGGCAGCGGCCACGTCCTTGCCACTTGTGATAACGTTAGTATAGTGAATTTTACCACCATGGTTTCGCTCGGAATGGATTACTTGTTCTACTTAACCGTCTTGAACAAACCCCCTCTTCTTGGAAGTTTTCTGGATCCCATGGACATCAGAGCTCTTCTAGATATCATGCTAAAAATCCAGAGTAGGGTTCAGTCTCATCCCAACATTGAGCAAGATTCGCACCGAATTATGAGCTGTATGGAGTTCACTTTATACTAGGAGCTGGAATCACTGAAAATGTATCTTAGGAAAGTTTTCCTCTGGAAACATTGGATAACTACGAGCTCGTCTGTGAGCCGAAAAGCTCCTAATGTGTTTCTATTGGAATGAGATATTTCTACTGGAGCCCAAATAACTTGTGTGGGAGCCGGAAAGATCTCCTGGTTTAAAAAAAATCATCCGTGGAACCCAAAGAGCTCATTTGTGAGCCGAAGAGCTCCTTAAGATGCCAGAGAATTTTTCAGAACAACAGGGATCGTTTCAGAGGTCTACAGAGGTCTTCTGGAAGCCAGAGAGCTCCTCTAACGACCAAAAAGCTTCCCTGGAAAGCACATGTATGGAAAATTTTACTCTTCATAATCCAAAACAGTCACTGATATCATCATGACGGATCCTGAGCGGGTTTCTCTGCAGAATCGTGAGCTGGATTTGCTCCGCAATCCCGAGCAACATTTTGCTCAGAACACTTATGAGGACTCATTAAAATTCTAAACAAGATATGCTTCGATTTCTGAGATGAGCTCGCTCTAAATTCAGAGAATAAATTGTTTCGAACGCTTCAAATACCGGATCTAGACTCGAGAGCTCATTTGGACTATTTGGCTATTTGGAGCTATTTGGACTATTTCTTCGGAGCCGACAAGAGCTAGCTCCGGAACCTCAACAAGAGCTCGTCTGTGAGCCAAAGAGCTCCCAGAGTGTTTCTAAAGAGAAGTGGGATTTCAACTGGAGTCCAAACAGCTTGTATAGAAGTCGGAAAACTATCCTTGTTTAGAAAAAGTGTCTGTGGAGCTCAAAGAGCTCACCTACGAGCCTGAAAGCTCTTTCAAAGGCCAGAAAGTTTTTCTGAATCAAAAGAAATTCAAAGGAAGCCCAAAGAGCTCATTTGTAAGCCGGAGAGTTCTTTCAGATGTCAGAGTTTTTTTTAGAACTTCATGGATCATTTCAGGGCTCTTCAGAGGGTTTCTAGATGCCAAATAGCTTCTCTAGTGATCAAAGAGCTTCCGTGGAAAGCACATATCTAGAAGAATTTACTCTTCATAATCGAAAAAGTGAGCGAGATTCTCCGCAGAATCGTAATCTGAATTTGCTCCGCAATCCTGAGCACAATTAGCTCAGATCGCTTTGTTTCGAATGCTGCAAATAACGAATCTAGACACAAGAGCTCTCTTAGTGCTAATTGCTTAGAAGCCATCAAGAGCTAGAATCACTCTGAACAAAGTAGCGTTGCTAAACTTAACTCCGGAACCTCTAGAGAACAGGAAGAGCTCGTTTGTGAGCCGAAGAGCTCCCAGAGTGTTTTTGTGGCGACTGGAGGCCAAACAGCGTATATGAGAGTCGGAAAACTATCCATGTTTTAGAAAAGTGTCTGTGGAGCTTAAAGAGCTCACATGTGAGCCGGGAAGCTCTTTTAAAGGCCAAAAGTTTTTCAGTGGTCTACAAAGGTCTTCTGGAAGCCAGAGAGCTCCTCTAACAAACAAAGAGCTTACCGGGAAAGCATGTGTCTAAAAGAATGCTCTTCATAATCCAAAAACGGACTGATACCATCATGACGAACCCTGAGCAGGATTCTCTCTTGAATTTGCTCCTAATTCGTTTTTAAGGACTCATTCAAATCCAGAGTCTGAAAAGGCTACGGTATATAAAATAGGATGCCCCAAATCCAGGGCATGATTTGATATTTGATTTGAATCCAGCCAATTACGAATCTTAAGCACGAGAGCTCTTTTGGAGCTAAGATGCTCAGAGTGACTCTTCGTAGGCAAAACTTGTTTTATTGAAACCTGAGAGATCATGTGTAAGATGGAAGAGATTTTTCAAGCAAGATTCACACAGAATTAAGAGCTGAATAGGATTCGTTTCACATCAGCAACCGGATTCATTCTGAACATAGTAGCGTTGGTAAACTTAGCTCCGGAACCTCTAAAAGACAGGAAGAGCTCGTCTGTGAGCGGAATAGCTCCCAGAGTGTTACGGTGGAGACGAGGATTTCTACTGGAGCTCGAACAGCTTGTATGAGAGTCGGAAGCTTACCATGTTAAAAAATAATGTCTGCGGAGCTCAAAGTGCTCACCAGTGAGCCGGGAAGCTCTTTCGGAGGCCAGAGAGTTTTCTGAACCAAAGGGAATATTTCAGGGGTCTACAGAGGGCTTCTGAAGGCCTCTGCGATCAAAGACCTTCCTGGAAAAGCATATGTCTAGAAGATTGCTCTTCATAATCCAAAATGGCACTGATTCCGTGCTGAGCAGCATTCTTCCTTGGACCTGCGCCGAAATTCTGAGCAAAATTTGCTCCCAATTCGTTTCTAAGGACTCATTCAAATCGTGAGTCTGAAAAGGCGACGATTTAGCACAAAACAAGGGGAATGATTGTTTAGAATCCAGCGAATTACGAATCTTGAGCACGAGAGCTCTTTTGGAGCTATGGAGCTCAAAGGGTCTTTTCGTAGACAAAAACTGTTTCAAGGAGGCCTGACAGATCATGTGTACGCCAGAAGATTACAGAGACTTTTTGCGCAAGATTCGCACAAAGTTATGAGCAGGATATGATTCGTTTCAAATTAGGAGCCGAAATCACTTTAAACAAAGTATCTTTGTCACGTTCAATGCTGGAACCTCTGGAGTGTTCCTTTAAAGACAAGAGAGTTCTAATCGAGCCTAAAAAGCTTGGATGTGAGGAGTCGGAAAGCTCTTTTGGTTTCGAAAAAGCATCTAAGGAGCTCAAAGAGCTCATCTGCGAGCCAAAGAGCTCTTTTTGCAGCATTTCAGATATCTACAGAGCTCTCCTAGAAGCCACGGAGCTTTTCTTCCATTATAATAGTCTCTCCGTAGCCCAGATGTTCATAAAAAGACCTCGATATAATTCTAACGATCATCATCACCGATTCATTGGGATTTAATACCTTCATCATTTTCTACTTATCATCATCTTCCATCATCATCATCACCACCATTTGCGGAAGCATGATCCGATCGATTTCAACCTTTTTGCGTTTTTTTTTTCTTCTCACCGACAAAAAAAAACAGCAATTCCAAACCCGGGCCGTTGTAGGCGTCAACCGATCCAACCCGGGGTTCAAGCCCCGAACCCCGCCACTACTAGCGACTGCGGCAACACCACCTTCGGAGGAGATCACACAGACTGTCTACTGTCTGCTTGTATGTTGTTACTCCGGCTGTCGGAGCTTATCGATAATCTCATTTAACGACTCACTTCCCCCTCATTTGACTAGCTTTTAACGATTATCTTCTTACAGGGGGCTGGCTGTCTCTCTCTCTCTCCCTGTGTGTCTATCTCGATCCATCCATCTCTAAAGCCGACGGACGGACGAACGAAAAAAAACAGCCTTACATCAGATACCTTTTTGCACCACCCATTCTTTCGTGATCCGACCGACCGACCCGAGACCTGCCTACGAGTTTCTTTCGAGGTTCTTTTCGTCCCTACTTCTTCGCCACGGGATTATGTACAGTGAAGCGTTAGGGGAACGGCCCGAGCAGTGTATGACCATTGAGGTACGGTACAACTACAATAGAGTGAATGGTTGAGTTCGGTTGGTTCAGGTAAAAACGATCATTGAAATACAACAACATTTATTGTGAAGAAAACCATAACATGAATTGTAGTTACTATTAGTTTAAATGATTGTGATGATCACACAAAAAATCCTAATCATTTGGAACAACTACCATTTATTATATCGTATTCATATAATCAAACCATCAAGCACCATACAGTAAATCATATAAGTTACGTGGTGTCAGTACAACAATTTTAGAAGGAATATACGCGCACAATAAGGCTTATTGTTGAACAATAACATTAATTGTAGTTCTATGGTAGTGTATGATGATTTTTAATGGTTGTATGGCTATAAAAATGTATGAGTAAAAAAGGCATTATTGCATAATTTACTCAACTATTATTTACACTAGCTCATATAGTAAAACGATATGACTAATGGTTGACAACCTATAATCTTCAACGGTTTACTGTCCAGCAGCTGTTTGCTGTTTTCATTTTGAATTAGCAACAAGATTAAACTGTTCTGTTTGATTACATTATTGTTGTTCCGTTCAGTAGCTTCTTCTTATTTCTGAGGTAATGTCCCTACTGGAACAGAGTTAGTTTCAACAGTTATCCATTGGTAAAGGTCTCTGACCTACCAGGAATCGCACCCGTCATCCTCAGCATGGTCTTGCAGATGAAACCATGCCCTAATAGTTGTGATTATTTGGATCTACTTAGTCAAGTAACATTAACATAACTTAATGGGCAATGTGCTTCAAAATGGCATATTTATTATTGTAAAACTATTGTGGAACTATAGTGTTACCATATGACGTATAGTTTTCTCACAAGATCAATAATGAATGGAAGGTAACACCTGGTCAAATATCATTTTTACAACTCTTGTCTGAAGGACTTACGGAATTATTAGTTCTGTAACAGTTAATGGAAATGATACAGTGTATCGTATTTAAACACTTTTGAATCGCATTGAGAAAATACCTAGCTTTGTGGTTACTATTCAAGAACTACTTAATATAAAATCGTAAATGCAAAACAAAATTTAACTGACGATGAAGTTATCGTCAAGTACTATAAAAAGTAACCATTCCAGTACAGTACTTCTCATCTCGATTCCACAGGAACGTTTTCCCGGGTAATCCCGTATGGAACGTCATCGACGATGGGAAAGCGCGAAAGACTACGTCTCAAGTCGTAAAACTTTTATCCACTCACACTCGCACTCCCTGATATCTCTCGGGCCCGGGTGGATAACGCAGGTTGGATACGCTTTGGTTTCTTCGTTCCGTTCCGGTGTTTTTGCGGCCGTTTTTTCCACGCGAACGATGCGGCGAAGCGAGTGCGTTTGAGATGGGTTTTAAATTTCTTCATCAATATCATCTCCACTCACTATACACGAGCGAGCGCGCGCACGGTAAAGGCTATTCCGTTCCCACCCGTGCAGTGGGATGAAGTGGAAAAAGTTTTTTCCTTTATTGCTATCGTTCGTTATTGCCTCAACAGTTCGAGAGTGGAGCAGCACCACGTGCGAAGCGCGACGATCGGATTTATAACTTTTCAATGGTCGTTTTTATGCGATTACTGGAGTGGTTTTCGATCAGTGTACCTAGTTAAAGAAACGGAAACTCCCAGAAGGATTGGAGACAGGTTGAGAAACTCGTCATACTTATTTGAGAAGATCACAACCGAGACGACTCATCAATGAAGTTCATGAAAATGTAGATCTAATTTCTGTAAAAACTTCTCATCAATAGAGTCAAAAATGGAACGATCTCACCAAGTTTTTACAGAAGGTTAGAATTCTGTAAAAACTTGGTGAGATCGTTCCATTTTTAATTAATTCTTCATGCGTCGAACAGAAGAGAGTACTGCCACTTTTGCATGAAATGTCATCTTTTGAATCCTGATACTACTAACTCTCACGACTTCAAACTGTCGTGGCCATGTCCTTACAGAATATATGCATTGAAACTTGGTGAGACCTTTCCATTATTTTCCAATTATCTTTTCCAGAAATTCTTCGCAGTTACTCATTTAAGACGGCTTTCCTTACGTAAAATTGTCTTTACTGATGAAGTACTCCTTTATTATTACAAAATTGTTTCGGCCACGTCCTTGCTATTGTTATTGGTCAAGGTACGTTAACGTGGTAAATTGGTGAGGACGTTCCATTTATTTTTAAATTTTGATCATCCGGCTGGTAAAAACTGTCCTGCCCAGTTTCGCACTAGGATCCCGAATAAAAAATACAGTAGAAAAACCGAACGTTGTATTGTAACAGTACTATTTAGAACCATATTTTTACAATAGACACCACTGTAAAAATAAAAATACAAAAACAATAAGATGTATATGTAGACACCATACCGTGAATTGTAAATAAGATTTTTACAATATACTATACGGGTTGTTAAGTATCGTAACAATATAAAAAAATATTTTTCTCCATATATATTTTTTTGCAAAACCATACATTTTATTGTTAATGAATTGTTCTAAATACTGATACGTGGGTTTAAATATACCGTATATTGTATAATACATGAATGGTTTCAAACAATACAACGTACCGTAAATAAATTGTTTTTAATTGTAATTCTACTACTGGTTATACATTTAATCAAATGGTTTTGGAATGGTTCTCTTTTGTTATGTTGTATTGTTTTACATTACATAAACCTTATATTGTTATATTATCTTGTCATTTTCCTCCTGTTGTGGCATCTTGGGCTTTTTAGATTTATTAGAATGCGCTTTGGGAATTCTCCAGAGCGTTTTGGATAACCCTTCATTAATAGGTTCGCCCACGTCTAAGTCTGAGTAGTCTCTGTTTGCATTAACAGTTGAAGCTTAGGCTCCCATGCCCCACCAGCCAGATAACCGGGTTTTGCAAACTAAGCATTATTTGTGGCAACACTTTGAGCGGCATGATGGAACTATGCCGAGCGCGCTAAGTGTTATTAGACCACTAATGTAGTTACATGAAGTGGGTGACGAGGTACATAAGTATCATTACAGCGTGCTTAACCGTTATTGCAATATTGAGGCACCAGTTTGACTAAAGTTTGAAAAACATAACAACTCATGAGAAAACTGTCAAGTTTGATTCAAATATAAGTTAGGTTAAAAAGCGAAACCGCAGACGAACCTATATTAGAAGTCATTTCAGTGTTCAGTCCCGTCCATATGTTCAAGATGGCTCTACGTCAAAGATAAAGTTTGTCAATCGCATTTGATTCGATTGTGGTCGAACGCAAGTTCACATGAGAGAAGAGGATAAAACTCCCCTAAATGCAAATACAGAAAGAATAGTTTTGAACTCATCCACTGATGATTTACGGTAACACTAGTTTACAGCATTTTTGAACTCGGTAAGCTGATGATCATTTTTGGTGTAGAATCATGCCCTGAGTTCAAAAACGCGAAAGAAAAATATTACAGTAGAGCGGATTTTTTTTCGACTTTCCATACAAGGTTGATTATTCGAAATCGATGTTTGTTCTATTTTTAAGCAATGTCGCTCACTTCAAACATCTCATTCTCCGTAATCAATGCTTCGATTGAGCTGAAATTTTTACTGTAACTCGCCTACATATGATATGTCAAATAAACGTCGAGAAAGAATTTTTAAGTTGGTTTTTTCCTATTGAAAAAAATACATTTCTTCAAAAAATTTTGGAAATTTGGCTTAAATTTAAGAAGATCGTCCCTAAAGCTCGCCAATATCTTGAATTTCACCAATCTGACGCAAAACCTGTATTCAGATGATTGAATGGTATTGTATTCAGCTCTCAATTGATAAAAAAAGATTTAAAATTGGTTGAACAAAACGCAATATATTTGAATTTTAGTAAATTACATATTTTGAAAAGTTGTAAAACTCGATATTGAGCTAAAACTCAAAAACTGTTCTACTTAAAATTTTTTGAAGGTCGGTTTCGAAATCAGCACTAAATTGTGCTTCAAAAATTTTGGTCGTTGACAGAAGTTCACGACTTTCGTTTTATTTTGTAAACTTGTGTAATCTGACCTGCATCTTTCCGGGTTGGCCTACATTCGTATTTCTCTCATCGCACTCTACACACCTAGCCAGCCATATCTCTCGGACCCCTGCTTGGACCTGCAGTTCTTAGGACATCTGGTTTACCACTGATTTAAACATGTTATTGACTTTAAATTGATGTTTCAACTTATTCACTTTTTTCTCTTTCCTTTCCTTTGCATCAAAAAGTCACAAACATCAACAAAACAAAGTACGGAAAAAATCTTAAACTGAATAAATAATTAAAAATTCACGGAAAAATAATGTTTCGGAAAAGTGAATGGTTCAAACGTAAGAAAAACGGTATAATATATTGTTACATAAAAATCCAATGTAAATGTATAGTATAGCGAACCATTTCATTACAATACACTTTATTGTAGCTGGTACACTGTATGGTGCAGGAATGGTTTTCACCATACACCCTATGGTTAGTTTTTATCCGGGATTCTAACGGCGAATTTTATGCTCGACAACTTTAGTCTAAGCTAAGGAGTCGTTCTAAACCGATTTGAAACAAAAACTAAATGCCTAAAATTGGTGAGGTGGTTCCATTTTCTCATGTTTAAGAGTGTGTTTTTTGATGGCTTCCATTTAGGTTCGATTTTCTTGAAGTGATCCCGGATAAAAACTAACCATAGGGTATTTGGTGAAAACCATTCCTGTACCATACAGTGTACCAGCTACAATATAGTGTATTGTAATGGAATGGTTCGCTAAAAGCTGTACACATTGGTAGCTACTATACATTTACATCCGATCTTTATGTAACAATATATTATACTGTTTTTCTTACGTTTGAATCATTCACTATTCCGAAACAATCTTTTTCCGTGCATTTTTAATTATTTATTCAGTTTATGATTTTTTCCGTGCTTTATTTTGTTGATGTTCGTGACATTTTTGTTGCAAAGGGAATGAAAGAGAAAAAAGTGAATAAGTTGAAACATCTATTTAAAGTCAATAAAATGTTTAAATAGTGGTAAACCAAGTGTCCTAAGGACTATATCCAAGAGATATGGCGGGCTAGGTATGTAGAGTGTGATGAGGGGAATACGAATGTAGGTCAACCCGGAAAGACGCAGGCCAGATTACCGTAAATCAGTGGATGAGTTCAACACTATTCTTTCTCTTCTTCTCTCATGTGAACTTGCCTTGTGCAACAACCGAATTAAATGCGATTCATTTTTGACGTAAAGCCATTTTTAACATAAGGACTGGACTGGACACTGAAACGACTTCTGATATAAGTTCGTCTTCGCTTTTTAACCCAACTTATAGTTGAATCGAACTTGACAGTTTTCTCATGAGTTGTTATGTACATATTTCATAGTTCAGTCAAACTGGAGCCTCAATATTGCAATAACGGTTAAGCACGCTGTAATGATACTTATGTACCTCGTCACCCACTTCATGCAACTACATTAGTGGTCTAATAGCGCTAGCTATCTGCGCTGGTCTAGCGCGCTAAGTCTAGGCATAGTTCCATCATGCCGCTCAAAGTGTTGCCACAAATAATGATTAGTTTGCAAAACCCAGTTATCTGGCTGGTGGGACATGGGAGCCTAAGCTTCAACTGTTAATGCAATCAGAGGCTACTCAGACTTAGACGAGTCCAGGTTAGTTTGGCTAGAACTGCCATTAACGAAGGAACATGACGAGATACGTATAGTATATTGTAAAAATCTTATTTACAATTCACTGTATGGTGTTTACATTACATCTTATTGTTTTTGTATTTTTTATTTCTACAGTGGTGTTTATTGTAATAATATAGTTCTAAATAGTACTGTTACAATACAACATTCGGTTTTTCTACTGTATTTTTTATTCGGGATTTACAACTGACTTTTTTTGTTTCAACTCTATTTCAAGTGCCCCTGGCTACGTCCTTGCCACTGCCTCCTGTATAAAACTGAAGTAATGTAAGAACTCTGCTAAAGTAAAAAAAACTATGTAGTTACCATTTAGTTCCTCCAGAATTTCCTCCGAGAATTTCCCTAAAGATTTCTCCAGGAATTCCTAAGGAATTGCTCCAGGGATTCCTCCAGGAATTTCTCCTTGAATACCTCCAGAGAATTTCTCCAAAGAATTCTACAGGTATTCCTCCAGGAATTCTTCCATGAATTCCTCCAGGAATTTTACCAAAGATTTCTCCAGGAATTCCTCCAGGAATTTCTCCGAATTCCTCCAGGAATTGCTCCAAACATTTCTCTGGGAATTTCTCTAAAGATTTCTCCAAGAATATCTCCAGGAATTTCTCCAAAGATTTCTACAGGAACTCCTCCAGGAATTTCTCCACTCCAGGAATACCTCTATGAATTCCTTAAAGTTCCTCCTGGAATTTCTTTAAAGATTTCTGCAGGAATTTTTCCGAAGATTTTTGCAGGAATTTCTCCAAAGATTTCTCCAAGAAATCCTCTTGGAATTTCTCCAAAGATTTTTCCAGGAATTTATCGAGGTATTCCCCCAAGAGTTCCTCCAAGAATTTCTCCAAAGATTTCTCCAGGAATTCCTCCAGGAGTTTCTCCAGAGATTTCTCCACTCCAGGAATTTCTCTATGAATTCCTTAAAGTTCCTCCAGGAATTTCTCCAAAGATTTCTGCAGGAACTTCTCCGAAGATTTTTGCAGAAATTTCTCCAAAAAAATCTCCAGGAATTTCTCCAAAGATTTCTCCAAGAAATCCTCCCAGAATTTCTCCAAAGAATTCTCCAGGAATTGATCCAGGTATTCCCCCAGGAGTTCCTCCAAGAATTTCTCATAACAGATCTCCAGGAATTTCTCCAAAGATTTCTCCAAGAATTCCTCTCGGAATTTCTCCAAAGATTTCTCCATTCCAGGAATTCCTTTATGAATGCCTCTAAGAATTCCTTAAAGTTCCTCCAGGAATTTCTCCAAAGATTTCTGCAGGAATTTCTCCGAAGATTTTTGCAAGAATTTCTCCAAAGATTTCTCCAAAGATTTCTCGTGGAACTGCTCCAGGAATTCTACAGGAATTTCTGCAGGAATTCCTTAAAAATGCTCAAGAAATTTCTTCAAACATTTCTGCAGGAGTTTCTCCAAAGATCTATCCAGGAATATCTCCAGGAAATTCTCCACGAATTCCTCCACGAATTCCTACTGCAATTCCTCCAGGTGTTGCTCCATGAACTCCTCCAGGAATTTCTCCAGGAATTCCTCCAAGAATTCCTTCAGAAATTCGTCCAAGAATTCTTCCAGAAATTCCTCCCAAAATTCCTCCAAGAATTCCTCCAGGAATTCCTCCAGAGAAATCTACAGGAATTCTTCCAGGAATTCTTCCATAAATTCCTCCAAGAATTTCACCAAAGATTTCTCCAGGAATTTCTCTAAAGATTTCTCCAGGAATTTCTCTAAATATTTCTCCAGGAATTTCTTCAAAGATTTCTCCAGGAATTTATCCAGGTATTCCCCCAGGAGTTCCTCCCAGAATTTCTCCAAAGATTTCTCCAGGAACTCCTCCAGGAATTTCTCCAAAGATTTCTGCAGGAATTTCTCCGAAGATTTTTGCAAGAATTTCTCCAAAGATTTCTCGTGGAACTGCTCCAGGAATTTCTTCAAAGATTTCTGCAGGAGTTTCTCCAATGATTTCACCAGGAATTTCTCCACGAATTCCTCCACGAATTCCTACTGGAATTCCTTCAGGAATTCCTCCAAGAATTCCTCCAGGAATTCGTCCAAGAATTCTTCCTCAACACAAAGTCCTCCCAAAATTCCTCCAAGAATTCCTCTAGTAATTTCTCCAGGAATACCTTCTGAAATATGAGGAATATGAGCGGTTGAAACAAATCTTGGGAGCGAACTTTCTACTGAGAAACAAAATCATATTCCCTGAGCTCTAGGCTCACCAGAGATGAAATCTAATTTGCTTAGAGATGAGCTTTGAATTCGCTAGAAATGAGCCCTCCGGGCGCTCCGAAAACAAACTCTGGACCCTCCAGAAGAAAGCTCTGGATCTTCAATAAATGAGCTCTGAATTCTGCAGAAAGGAGCCTTGGGCTCACTAAAGATGGACTCTGAATTCCTCAGAAATATACTCTGGATTTTTCTGAAATAAGGTCTAGACTTTCCAAAGTTGAACACAGAATTCCTCAGAGCCCAACTGGATTATTCTGAAACGAGCTCTTGGCTCTTCCGAGTTGAACTCTGGATTCCTCAGGGATGAGCATTTAATTTGCCTAAAATGAGCTCTGGACTCTCCGAACAGGATCTCTGGACTCTCAAGAGATAAGCTATAAAAAAATAAAAATCTGAATTCTCCACAAATGATCCCTGGGCTCACCAGAGAAGAACTTCAAATTCCTCATAAATGACCCCTTGATTCTCTTGAAACGAGCCCCAGGTGTACTAGAAAATAAGCTTTGGATTCTCGCGAAACGAGCTCAAGCCTCTCTAGAATTATTCAGGGAAAAGCGTGGAAGTCATCAGAAATGAGCTCCGAATTCTCCAGAAATGAACCTTTAGAGATGAATCCAAATTCCCCAGAAACGTTACCCAAAACTCATTAGGTTCAGCGAGACGGCCTATGGAGCCAAAAGAGCTCCTCTAGAGCCACCATAATTGCTCTGGAGACCAGAGCTCTCCTCTGGAGACCGGAGCTGTCCTCTGGAGACCGGACTTGTCCTCTGGAGACCGGAGCTCTCCCCTGGAGACCGGAGCTCTCCTCTGGAGACCGGAGCTCTCCTCTGGAGACCGGAGCTCTCCTCTGGAGACCGGAGCTCTCCTCTGGAGACCGGAGCTCTCCTCTGGAGACCGGAGCTCTCCTCTGGAGACCGGAGCTCTCCTCTGGAGACCGGAGCTCTCCTCTGGAGACCGGAGCTCTCCTCTGGAGACCGGAGCTCTCCTCTGGAGACCGGAGCTCTCCTCTGGAGACCGGAGCTCTCCTCTGGAGACCGGAGCTCTCCTCTGGAGACCGGAGCTCTCCTCTGGAGACCGGAGCTCTCCTCTGGAGACCGGAGCTCCCCTCTGGAAACTGGAGCTCTCCTCTGGAGACCGGAGCTCTCCTCTGGAGACCAGAGCTCTCCTCTGGAGACCGGAGCTCTCTTCTGGACATCTCTTGTGCTTCTTCGTAAAGTGCTTCTCTGGAGACAGGAGAGCTTCTCCGGAGACCAGAGAGCTTATTCTCTGGAGACCAGAGAACTGCTTTGGAAACCAAAGAGCTTCTCTGAAGACCAGACAGCTTCTCCGAGGCTTGTCTGGAGGCCAGAAAGCTTCTCTGAAGACCAGAGAACTTCTCTGGAGACAAGAGAGCTTCTCGAAAGGTCAGCGAGTTTCTCTGGAGAGCAGAGTTTTTGGAAGCCAGAGAGCTTCGGTGGAGACCAGGGAGTTTCTCTGGAGACCAAAGAGCTTTTCTGGAGACCAGGGAGCTTCTCTGTAGACCAAAGAGCTTCTTTGGAAACCAGAGAGCTTCTCTGAAGACCAGGAAGCTTCTCTGGAGACCAGAGAGCTTCTTTGGAGACCAGAGAGCATCTCTGGAGATAAGAGAACTTTTCTGGAGATTTGAGAACTTCTCTCGAGATCAGAGAGCTTCTCGGGAAACCAGAGAGCTTCTCGGGAAACCAAAGAGCTTCTCGGGAAACCAGAGAGCTTCTCTGGAAAGCAGAGAGCTTCTCCGGAAACCAGAGGGCTTCTCTGTAAATCAGAGAGCTTCTCTGGAAACCAGAGAGCTTCTCTGGAAATCAGAGAGGTTCTCTGGAAACCAGAGAGCTTTTCTGGAATCCAGAGAGCTTCTCTGGAAACCATAGAGCTTCTCTGAGCTTCTGTGGAAACCAGAGAGCTTCTCTGGAAAGCAGAGAGCTTCTCCGGAAACCAGCGGGCTTCTCTGTAAATCAAAGAGCTCTGGAAACCAGAGAGCTTCTCTGGAAACCATAGAGCTTCTCTGGAAACCATAGAGCTTCTCTGGAAACCAGAGAGCTTCTGTGGAAACCAAAGAGCTTCTCTGGAACCCAGAGAGCTTCTCTGGAGACCAGAGAGCTTCTCTGGAAACCATAGAGCTTCTCTGGAAACCATAGAGCTTCTCTGGAAACCAGAGAGCTTCTCTGGAAACCAGAGAGCTTCTCTGGAAACCAGAGAGCTTCTCTGGAAACCAGAGAGCTTCTCTGGAAACCAGAGAGCTTCTCTGGAAACCAGAGAGCTTCTCTGGAAACCAGAGAGCTTCTCTGGAAACCAGAGAGCTTCTCTGGAAACCAGAGAGCTTCTCTGGAAACCAGAGAGCTTCTCTGGAAACCAGAGAGCTTCTCTGGAAACCAGAGAGTTTCTCTGGAAACCAGAGAGCTTCTCTGGAAACCAGAGAGCTTCTCTGGAAACCAGAGAGCTTCTCTGGAAACCATAGAGCTTCTCTGGAAACCAGAGAGCTTCTCTGGAAACCAGAGAGCTTCTCTGGAAACCAGAGAGCTTCTCTGGAAACCAGAGAGCTTCTCTGGAAACCAGAGAGCTTCTCTGGAAACCAGAGAGCTTCTCTGGAAACCAGAGAGCTTCTCTGGAAACCAGAGAGCTTCTCTGGAAACCAGAGAGCTTCTCTGGAAACCAGAGAGCTTCTCTGGAAACCAGAGAGCTTCTCTGGAAACCAGAGAGCTTCTCTGGAAACCAGAGAGCTTCTCTGGAAACCAGAGAGCTTCTCTGGAAACCAGAGAGCTTCTCTGGAAACCAGAGAGCTTCTCTGGAAACCAGAGAGCTTCTCTGGAAACCAGAGAGCTTCTCTGGAAACCAGAGAGCTTCTCTGGAAACCAGAGAGCTTCTCTGGAAACCAGAGAGCTTCTCTGGAAACCAGAGAGCTTCTCTGGAAACCAGAGAGCTTCTCTGGAAACCAGAGAGCTTCTCTGGAAACCAGAGAGCTTCTCTGGAAACCAGAGAGCTTCTCTGGAAACCAGAGAGCTTCTCTGGAAACCAGAGAGCTTCTCTGGAAACCAGAGAGCTTCTCTGGAAACCAGAGAGCTTCTCTGGAAACCAGAGAGCTTCTCTGGAAACCAGAGAGCTTCTCTGGAAACCAGAGAGCTTCTCTGGAAACCAGAGAGCTTCTCTGGAAACCAGAGAGCTTCTCTGGAAACCAGAGAGCTTCTCTGGAAACCAGAGAGCTTCTCTGGAAACCAGAGAGCTTCTCTGGAAACCAGAGAGCTTCTCTGGAAACCAGAGAGCTTCTCTGGAAACCAGAGAGCTTCTCTGGAAACCAGAGAGCTTCTCTGGAAACCAGAGAGCTTCTCTGGAAACCAGAGAGCTTCTCTGGAAACCAGAGAGCTTCTCTGGAAACCAGAGAGCTTCTCTGGAAACCAGAGAGCTTCTCTGGAAACCAGAGAGCTTCTCTGGAAACCAGAGAGCTTCTCTGGAAACCAGAGAGCTTCTCTGGAAACCAGAGAGCTTCTCTGGAAACCAGAGAGCTTCTCTGGAAACCAGAGAGCTTCTCTGGAAACCAGAGAGCTTCTCTGGAAACCAGAGAGCTTCTCTGGAAACCAGAGAGCTTCTCTGGAAACCAGAGAGCTTCTCTGGAAACCAGAGAGCTTCTCTGGAAACCAGAGAGCTTCTCTGGAAACCAGAGAGCTTCTCTGGAAACCAGAGAGCTTCTCTGGAAACCAGAGAGCTTCTCTGGAAACCAGAGAGCTTCTCTGGAAACTAGAGAGCTTCTCTGGAAACCAGAGAGCTTCTCTGGAAACCAGAGAGCTTCTCTGGAAACCAGAGGGCTTCTCTGGAAACCAGAGGGCTTCTCTGGAAATCAGAGAGCTTCTCTTGAAACCAGAGAGCTTCTTTGGAAACCAGAGAGCTTCTTTGGAAACCAGAGAGCTTCTCTGGAAACCAGAGACCTTCTCTGGAAACCAGAGTGCTTCTCTGGGAACCAGAGAGCTTCTCTGGAGAATCCAGAGCTCATTTCAGGAGAATTCAGAGTTTATCTCTGGAGAATCCAAATCTCATCTCTGATAAAAACAGAGCTCATATTTGGAGAATTCAGACCTCTCCTCAAGAGAGTCCAGAGCTCATTGATAGTCGAATGTAAATTTAAATTTTTTTCACCTAATGCCTCATTCTCACGAGCCAAACCCGATACGACTTCAGTCACCGCACGATGTAAATTCCGTATCACTCAGTGAAATAGCACTGCCATTAGCTGTCATCATTAGTGACATTTAATGTGGCAGTAAAAGTCATTTCCAAAAACAAAAAAAAATCATCATGACTTTCCTAACGACGACGGTGGGAATCTTATTACCATCGCCAGCGCCATAGACCTCTTGACCTCTTGATTCCACCCATTTTCCATAACGCCACTTGTCCTGAGGGGATGAAGGGGTCCACCCAGTGAATCTAGCTTCTCATTCCACTCGGTCTGTGTTTGTCCATCGTCAGACCCCTCGTCTGTCTAAAACCATTAACCAAAATCAAAACTCGACTCGCAGAGAAACAAAAAAGAAAAAACAAATCGCAGCGCAACCATACATTATGCAAATTTTACGATGCTCAACATCGATCGTAACAAGTTTTTCACAACTTCAGAAACGGCGGCGACCTTCCGTGTCGTCCATGTCTCTGTCTTCGGTGTGTTGCGGTTTGAAAAATGACACCTCTGCCTGGACCGAATAACACACACACGAACTCTTCTATATCTGTCTAAGTTGAAGACTCCGAACAAGAAGAAGACCATGGTGGCACATGCGAGACGCAAAGAAGCGAGCGGGGTTTTATAGTTTTGAATAAATATTTTAGCAGCTTAAACAAATTAGCTGCTATAGCTAGGGGTGCTGGCGGCAGTCAAGACGATGAAGTCTATCTTCTTCTCCTTAGTCAGTCAGTGAGCGGATTGAGAAATTTATGCCCGAGTAGGATACCGAGCTGCGATAAACACTAATCTCCCGTGGTCGATGATTCCGCACGCGGATCTGAATCGGAGCGATGAGGATTAGAATGTGTCGAGTTGCGGTTCGAAGAGGATTTTTCCACGGCCTCAATCCGAGATGTTTGATGACGACGATGATGATGATGATCTGCGATCTGCGTGCTAATTGAAATGATGGCGATTTGAACGATGTTGGGTAAAAATAGTCCGTTGCAACAGGGCCGACCGGTTCGGTGTCAATTGGACGGGTAAATTGAGAATCTATTTCGGGAAGCGTGGGGAGTTAGTGATCGAACGATAACGAGGGTGCTAATGGAGTGAGAGCACGGGACGGATAGGGAAAGCGATGGGTCAACTTTGAATGGAAATTTTCAAGACGATTGAAGAGTTTGAAAGTGGCAAGGACGTGGCCGGTACAATTCTGGACCGATAATACCAGAAACTCCATCAGATTATAAATACCAAATGAGGTAGTACCAAATCTGCCTAATTAAAACATGTGTTGCTCAAATGTCATTACTAGTGGCAAGGACGTGGCCGATGCAAATCTGGACCGTTCTCATAAGAAACCTCATCTCCTCTTGGATAACAAATAATATAGTAACGAACCTGACAGATCAAAACATCTGTTGCTCTCAAAAGCAAATTGAAGATAATATGGAACGGCCTCACCAATTTTTGTAATTAACGACTTCTGACGGTAATCTTCGCACTAATTCAAAGACAGCTTGAACATCGACTAATTTAAATGCTATAAATTTAAACGATGGTGGTTAAAAATAGTCCATTGCAACTGGGCCGATAGATCCGGTGTCAATTGGACGGGTAAATTGAGGATCTATTTCTGGACGCGTGGGATATTAGTGATCGCGCGATAACGAGGGTGCTAATGGAGTAAAAGCTGATAGTTTGTGTAAGGTTGTTAGCAGGAAGCGATGATTCAATTTTGAGAGGAAACTTTCATCTGGGTCAAACTAAATCGTCGAAAGATGCATATTCATCATCTATAAGGTAGCAACCGAAGCAGTAGCGATTGAGGAATCCATGGCAGAAAAAAACCGTAGAACATTAGTAATGAAACCAACTCACTATACTGACGTTATTACAAGTGGCAAGGACGTGGCCGCTGCCATTCTAGACTCAATTATCCCATGTGTGATTAAACATGAAACTCTCTGGTCTCCAAAGAAACTCTCTGGTCTCCAAAGACGCTTTCAGGTCTTCAAAGGAAAGCTTCGTGGTCCCAAGAGAAGCTCTCTGGTATCCAGAGAAGCTCTCAGGTCTCCAGAGAAGCTCTCTACTCTCCAAAGAAGCTTTCTGATCTTCAGAGAACCTCTCTGATCTCCAGAGAAGCTATTTGATTTCCAGAAAACCTCTTTGAACTCTATAGAAGCTCTCTGGTCTGCAGAGAAGTTCTATGATCTGTAGAGAAACTCTCTGGTCTCCAAAGAAGCTCTTTTGTCTCCAAAGAGGCTCTCTGGTCTCCAAGGAAACTCTCTGGTCTCCAAGGAAACCCCTGGTCTCCAGCTTCGTGGTCCCAAGAAAAGCTCTCTGGTCTCCAGCGAAGCTCTCTGGTCTTCTGAATCGCTCTCTTGTCTTCAGAAAAGCTCTCTGGTCTCCAGAGAAGCTCTCTAGTCTCCAGAGAAGCTCTCTGGTCTCCAGAGAAGCTCTTTGGTCTCCAGAGAAGCTCTCTGGTTTCCAGAGAAGCTCTCTGGTTTCCAGAGAAGCTCTCTGGTTTCCAGAGAAGCTCTCTGGTTTCCAGAGAAGCTCTCTGGTTTCCAGAGAAGCTCTCTGGTTTCCAGAGAAGCTCTCTGGTTTCCAGAGAAGCTCTCTGGTTTCCAGAGAAGCTCTCTGGTTTTCAGAGAAGCTCTCTGGTTTCCAGAGAAGCTCTCTGGTTTCCAGAGAAGCTCTCTGGTTTCCAGAGAAGCTCTCTGGTTTCCAGAGAAGCTCTCTGGTTTCCAGAGAAGCTCTCTGGTTTCCAGAGAAGCTCTCTGGTCTCTAGAGAAGCTCTCTGGTCTCCAGAGAAGCTCTTTGCTTAGCAGAGAAGCTCTGTGATTAGCAGAGAAGCTCTCTGGTTTCCACAGAAGCTCTCTGGTCTCCAGAGAAGCTCTCTGGTCTCCAGAGAAGCTCTCTGGTCTCCAGAGAAGCTCTCTGGTCTCCAAAGAATCTATTTGACCTCCAGAGAAGTTCTCTGGTCTCCAGAGAAGCTGTCTCGTCTCCAGAGAAGCTCTCTGGTCTTTGGTCTCCAGAGGAGCTCTCTGGTCTCTAAAGAAGCTCTCTGCTCTCCAGAGAAGCTCTCTGGTCTCCAGAGAAGCTCTTTGGTCTCCAGAGAAGCTCTCTGGTCTCCAGAGAAGCTCTCTGGTCTCCAGAGAAGCTCTCTGGTCTCCAGAGAAGTTCTCTGGTCTCCAGAGAAGCTCTCTGGTCTCCAGAGAAGCTCTCTGGTCTCCAGAGAAGCTCTCTGGTCTCCAGAGAAGCTCTCTGGTCTCCAGAGAAGCTCTCTGGTCTCCAGAGAAGCACTCTGGTCTCCACCCAAGTAACACACTTGTCACCGAAGAGTCACGGCGGCGCAGATTTTTGTTGCGCAGAAGTCACTGTGACATACTTCTAACAAATAAACATTTACTTGCTAGAAGTAAGTCACAGTGACTTCTGCGCAACAAAAACCTGCGCCGCCGTGACTCTTCGGTGACAAGTGTGTTACTTGGGCAGAGAAGCTCTCTGGTCTCCAGAGAAGCTCTCTGCTCTCCAGAGAAGCTCTCTGGTCTCCGGAGAAGCTCTCCGGTCTCCACAGAAGCTCTCTGATCTCAAGAGAACCTCTCTGGTCTACAGAGAACCTCTCTGGTCTCCAGAGAAACTCTCTGGTCTCCAGAGAACCTCTCTGGTCTCCAGAGATGCTCTCTGGTCTCCAGAGAAGCTCTCTGGTCTCCAGAGAAGCTCTCTGGTCTCAAGAGAAGCCTCCAGAGAAGCTCTTTGGTCACCAGATAAACTCTCTGGTCACCAGAGAAACTCTCTGGTCTCCAGAGAAACTCTCTGGTCTCCAGATAAACTCTCTGGTCTCCAGAGAAACTCTCTGGTCTCCACAGAAGCTCCCTGGTCTCCAGAGAAGCTCTCTGGTCTCCAAAGAAGCTCTCTGGTCTCCAAAGAAGCTCTCTTGTTTCCGAAGAAGCTCTTTGGACTCCAGAGAAACTCGCTGGTCTCCGAGGAAGTATTCTCCAAAGAAGCACAAGAGGTCCCCGGTGGAGAACTCTGGTCTCCAGAGGAGAGCTCCGGTCTCCAAAGGAGAGCTCCGGTCTCCAGAGGAGAGCTCCGGTCTCCAGAGGAGAGCTCCGGTCTCCAGAGGAGAGCTCCGGTCTCCAGAGGAGAGCTCCGGTCTCCAGAGGAGAGCTCCGGTCTCCAGAGGAGAGCTCCGGTCTCCAGAGGAGAGCTCCGGTCTCCAGAGGAGAGCTCCGGTCTCCAGAGGAGAGCTCCGGTCTCCAGAGGAGAGCTCCGGTCTCCAGAGGAGAGCTCCGGTCTCCAGAGGAGAGCTCCGGTCTTCAGAGGAGAGCTCCGGTCTCCAGAGGAGAGCTCCGGTCTCCAGAAGAGATCTCCGGTCTCCAGAGGAGAGCTCCGGTCCCCAGAGGAGAGCTCCGGTGGGTCCCAGCTTAACATACATTCTGGGAAAACAGTGGGCTTCAAAGGAGTTCTGGGGCTCCTGATAAGCTTCGTGTGCTCCACAGGAACTATGGTGGCTCTAGAGGAGCTCTTTTGGGTCCAGAGGAGCTCTGTAGGCTTTAGTGAACTTTTTGGAACAGTAGACTTCAGAGAAGATATACCAGCCGCCTCGCTGAACCTAATGATTTTTGACAACCTTTCTGGGAAATTTGGATTCACCTGTAAGGTTAATTTCTGGAGAATTCGGAGCTCATTTCTGGTGACTTCCACGCTCTTCCCTGAATAACTCTGGAGAGGCTTGAGCTCGTTTCGCGAGAATCCAGAGCTTATTTTCTAGTAAATCTGGGGCTCGTTTCAAGAGAATCTAGGGGTCATTTATGAGGAATTTGAA
The DNA here is from genome assembly GCF_035046485.1 of Aedes albopictus. Taxonomy (NCBI): domain Eukaryota; kingdom Metazoa; phylum Arthropoda; class Insecta; order Diptera; family Culicidae; genus Aedes; species Aedes albopictus. The sequence goes on from NC_085136.1 coordinate 17,274,210, forward strand.
GTTCTTCTCTGGTGAGCCCAGGGATCATTTCTGGAGAATTTATGGAGAGCTTATCTCAAAATAGTACAGGGCGCTCTTTAGTAAGCACCTTCGAAAAATTAGAAGCTTGTCTGAAAACCACTGCGCTATAAGAAATGCGTGCCGTCCACGTACGTGAACGGAAACCCCAATTATGGCAGATGTTCTTTATTATCCATTGAAACTAGTCGATTTTTAATTGATTCACGTCCGCACTTTACACTTCGATTATGCGTGTCGCTTGGTGACCACAGCGGACTGTGAATAAATTCTCCAGCCTTTTAAAGACACATTCATCTTCGACGGCGACGACGACGGCGAGCTCGCTCCTCTGCGGAGAATGCCAATGAGCGTCCGCTGCTGTCCACTTAAATCGAGGTGTGTCCTGTTGGTGTCACCAGATGACTGACAATGAGCTCGGTTCTCGCTTTAATGGGTTGTCATTTTTTACAATTTAGTTGCGTCGAGTGAAGTGCGTACTAATCAGTTGGTTATATTTGTTGTCACGAAGGTATGTAATGAAGAATTGCTATAAAACCACTGCAAAATGTTATGTTAGTCTAATTAGATGGAGACTTAGTAAAAGTAACACAATTTCACATATCACATCATATTCTCGGTAGATTTCCGCATATAATGTTTGCCATAAAACTTTTTATGGTAAATATTTTTTATAGCAACCCTAAATTAGACCCGTCTCAACTTCCCATGAGCATCCGCATCGAAATTCCCCCGAATTAACTCTTTTTCACCAGCCTTTCTGCGTTTATGGCAGCGTCAATCGCCGCCAATGCAATGCCCGGAATGTCGCGCAGCAAATCAAGAAATTACCGAACCAACTGAAGCTTTCGAATTGGCCCCCAATTGGATGGATCGCGCGGTGGGACCACATTTTCGCGGAACCACCGGCATTTCATTATCAAAATTCCTTAAATATCGCCATCATCGGACAAGGCGACTCGTTTCTGAGTTGGAATGGCTTTGGGCGAGCAAGTGAGCACAGAAATATGCAAAGACTTCGCCAGTAGCAGCAGCAGCAGTGCGCGGTGCGGGACAAGGTCCACCAGACACGCATTCCGCTGCATCAGACTCGACGCGGCTCGGCTCGGACGTAGGCTTCTATAAGGATCTGCTGCGCTGGCCTGTCCCTTTTACGGCCGTCCTCATCGACAAGAAGGGCAAAAGGCGAAGGTTTTGGAATTCCGCGGCAGCCGGAGAATGAAAATTAATGACGGCGACGACGACAATGACAACAGGGCGGAAAAAACACCATCGTGTCGTCCAAAAAGGGGGAATTCCAAGCGCGAGATCGCGCTCAATGCTCCGGCGATGAAGGAAGACGATAATGATGGACGGCAGATCCCCATTAGGGTCCGGGAATTGTAATTTCTCGAAAATTAATTACTGTGTTAATTGATTTAACTTGATTTCAACCGCCCCTTTCAGCAATGACGAAGGCACGCACGCAGGTGAATGACAGGACAGAAGCAGGGTTGCCAGACCCGACCACAAAAGGCCTAATCAATCATTCCCTCGTTTTCCTTTCCATCGATCGGAACTTACAAGGGTCGAGAAATGTGAAAATTGTGATAATCATCTCGCTCGGACGCGCCCTTATTGGTAATTTAATTACCTTTGTGGACGATCTTCGGCGGATTTGGTCCTCGTCACGTCACGTCGACGTTGACGTTTTTCCCAAGAAGGCAGTGTTGCTATCTCGTGTTGTGCACTTCCCTTCTAGAGAGGTAGAGCTTCTTTTCCCTAAAACGAGATTGACTTACGAACGAACGGACTGAGTGACTGACTGCCTGACGAAGGCGATTGCTCAATCATAATAAACACGCTTAATGAAGTCTCTCCAGATTCGAAAACGATGGCGACGACCAAGACGATGAGTGCTCGCTCGTTGGTAGCCATCATCAGTGTCAGCTTCCAGTTTCGTATCAATCTGCCTTAATTAAACTACATTAATCAAGTTTGGTAGGGGAGCTAGCGAGACGGCGACTGATTCGGAGTTGTGTGTTTGTGTCGTTCCCTTGCTTTGCTCGGATCGAACCGGTGCGGCGGAGGTAACGATGAGTGTAATTTTAATAAGTTAGCAGCTCCTTCTCGTCGCCGTGTGCAAGAGGTGGATGTTTTGCGCTCGTGGACGACATGGTTGTGTAACTTCGAAGACTCTGACAGATTGGCGGCGAGGGAACGAGGTACGGTGTAAATGAATTTGTTAATCCAATTACCGCAGAGCGCATTCGGGCTTGGAGCAGAGTCACGAAGTTGCAGAATTAGTTTGGCTAATGATTGTCGGAGTTGGTCTGTTTGGAATGGTGTTTTGGAAAGGTTACTCGAAACTCATTAGCGTCTTGGAGCTGTGTTCTAGAAACATGCACATGTTATAGGTTCAACGGAACTAAGAGATCTTTTCTGAAGCTAACTGAACTTTTCTGGGTTCAGAAAGCTCCAAAGAAGTCCTCTGTAGCCCATAGAGCTCTATTGGAGCCAAAAGAGCTCCTCTAGAGCCACCATAGTTCCTCTAGAGCATACGTAGCTCATCAGGAGCTCCAGAGCTCCTCTAGAGCCACCATAATTCCTCTGGAGCACACGTTGCTTATCAGGAGCTCCAGAGCTCCTCCAGAGCCCACTGTTCCCAGAATGTATGTTAAGCGGGGATTCACAGTGCTCCTATGCAGATCACAGAACAAGAAGTTGCAGAATGTGTTTGCTACTGTTCGTCTGGCTTAATTTCAGAACGTTTCTGGGCTCCGAAAGCTCCAAAAAGTCGGTTGTAGTCCACAGAGCTCTCCTGAAGCCAACAGAGCTCTCCTGGAGTCAACAGAGCTCCTCTAGAGCCACCAAAGTTCCTCTGGAGCATATTTAGCTTTTCAGGAGTCTACGTAACTACTCTAAGACCTACGTAGCCACTCTGGAGCACCAGAACTCCTCCAGGGCCCACAGGACCTTCAGACCTTGTATCGTTAGGTGTTACCCACAGATCGTTTTTGGAGCTCACTCTGATAATCTGAAGCTCGTGGATCTCATTTGGTGCGAGAAAGCTTCTTCTTTGCCTCACGAAGCTTGTCCAAAACCCACAGACTTACTCAACAGCGTGAAGTACGTCGCAAGATGCCAGCGTGCTTATCTGAAAACTGCGAAGAACTTCGTGGTCTCCAGAGAAGCTCCTTGGTCTCCAGAGAAGCTCTCTGGTCTCCAGAGAAGCTCTCTGGTCTCCAGAGAAGCTCTCTGGTCTCCAGAGGAGCTCTCTGGTCTCCAGAGAAGCTCTCTGGTCTTCAGAGGATCTCTCTGGTCTCAAAAAGAGCACTCTGGTCTCCAAAGGAGCTCTCTGGTCGCTAGAGGAGTTTTCTGGTCTTCAGAGGAGCTCTGTGGTCTCCAGAGGAGCTCTCTGGTCTCCAGAGAAGCTCTCTGGTCTCCAGAGGAGCTCTCTGGTCTCCAGAGCAGCTCTCTGGTCTCCAGAGAAGCTCTCTGGTCTCCAGAGAAGCTTACTGGTCTCCAGAGGAACTCTCTGGTCTCCAGAGAAGCTCTCTGGTCTCCAGAGGAGCTCACTGGTCTGCAGAGGAGCTCTCTGGTCTGCAGAGGAGCTCTCTGGTCTCCAGAGGAGCTCTCTGGTCTCTAGAGGAGCTCTTTGGTCGCTAGAGGAGTTTTCTGGTCTTCAGAGGAGCTCTGTGGTCTCCAGAGGAGCTCTCTGGTCTCCAGAGAAGCTCTCTGGTCTCCAGAGGAGCTCTCTGGTCTCCAGAGCAGCTCTCTGGTCTCCAGAGAAGCTCTCTGGTCTCCAGAGAAGCTTACTGGTCTCCAGAGGAACTCTCTGGTCTCCAGAGAAGCTCTCTGGTCTCCAGAGGAGCTCACTGGTCTGCAGAGGAGCTCTCTGGTCTGCAGAGGAGCTCTCTGGTCTCCAGAGGAGCTCTCTGGTCTCTAGAGGAGCATTATCGTCTATAGAGGAACTTCATGGTCTCCAGAGGAGCTCTCTTGTCTCCAGAGGAGCTCTCTGGTCTCCAGAGGAGCTCTCTGGTCTCCAGAGGAGCTCACTGATCTCCAGGCGAGCTCTCTGTTCTTCAGATGAGCTCTCTGGTCTTCAGAAAAACTCTATGGTCTCCAGATGAGCTCTATGGCTTCCAGAAGAGCTCACTGGTCCAGAGGAGCTTTGGTCTCCAGACGAGCTCTCTGTTCTCCAGATGAGCTCTCTGGTCTCCAGAAAAAACTCTATGGTCTTCAGAGGAGCTCTATGGCCTCCAGAAGAGCTCTATGGCCTCCAGAGGAGCTCTCTGGTGTCCAGAGGAGCTCTTTGGTCTTTAGAGGAGCTCTCTACTCGCTAGAGGAGATTTCTGGTCTCCAGAGGAGCTCTCTGGTCTCCAGAGGTGATCTGCCTTCTCCAGATGAGCTCTGCCGTCTCCACAGGAGCTTTCTCGTCTCTAGAGAAGCAAATTTCCATAAGTGAAAAACCCCACATCAAATTTCTTCCGAAAAACTTCACCTATTCTCCCACCGTACAAATCGCGGCATTCTTTCCAGCTCACTCCGCGAACCAATAAAACATAATTTACTGCCTCGCTGCCTCATCTCAGTGCCAGTGGTTACTGGTGTTTATTTGCTGTTCACGCACAAAAGCCGTAACACACGGTTCGTGGGGGAGGAAATGTTTCAAACATTTCACTACCTCGGCCTACGCGTCCAATCATAAACACCGCCACGTTTTCCGCAACATTTTATATTCCGGAGAAATACGACGACGAGGTCGGTAGTCGTAATAACAAAAACTCCCGGATGAAGGTACGGGTGGGAGGAATTCAGTGGAAGTGGGAAGCTGATTGATACACAGCTACGAGTTTGTTGGACGTATATTTACAAAACAATTTCCACTCGAAATAAATTTAGTGCGAATGGTACTCGTTTTGGACGAGAGAGGAGCCGATAGCTCCGAGAAATGCGGTGACGGAGGAGGTGAGTGTTTCAAAATTTGATTTGATTCGATTGCAGCACCTTGTTTTTCGGGAAATATGCCATGCATTGGCAAATCGGTGGCTGCCGCTGAATGTAAGTGGAATAATTGGTAATTTATTGGATAAACTGAGTTTCGACGCATCGGAGGGAATATTGCGGATTGATGAGGTTATAAACGCGGAGAAATGTAGAAAGTACATGAATTTTGATGATTTTAGAGTGACAAGCCTCTGAACGACTGCAATCTTTGCTGTCTTAGGTTTCTTAGGCAACAATTCGGGAGTCAAGATAGTGTTGAGGTCTTTATGAGCACCACGGGCTCATCAGGAGCACTACAGGCTCAAAAGGAGCACTGTGGGCTCCATAGGAGCTCTGCGGGCTCCATAGGAGCTCTGCGGGCTCCATAGGAGCTCTGCGGGCTCCATAGGAGCTCTGCGGGCTCCATAGGAGCTCTGCGGGCTCCATAGGAGCTCTGCGGGCTCCATAGGAGCTCTGCGGGCTCCATAGGAGCTCTGCGGGCTCCATAGGAGCTCTGCGGGCTCCATAGGAGCTCTGCGGGCTCCATAGGAGCTCTGCGGGCTCCATAGGAGCTCTGCGGGCTCCATAGGAGCTCTGCGGGCTCCATAGGAGCTCTGCGGGCTCCATAGGAGCTTTACGGGCTCTATAAGAGCACAGTAGGCTCCATAGGAGCTCTGTGGGCTCCATAGGAACACTGCAGCATTAATAGAAGCACTGCGGGCTCCATAGGAGATCTGCAGGCTCCATAGGAGCACTACAGAATCAATAGAAGCACTACAGGCTCCATATGAGCACTGCAGGCTCCATTCGAGCACTTTGGGCTGCATAGGAGTACTGCGGGCTCGATAGGAAGACTTTGAACTAAATATGAGCATTACGGGCTCCATAAGAGCAACACGAGCTCCATGAAAGTTCTAAAGTCTCTATAGTCTCTAGAAGAATGCAAAGATCTGAATGAGAATATTGCGGGCTCCATGTGAGAGATTCAACACGTCGGTCTCAATTAGATCACTTTAGTCTCCTTAAAAATTGTACGATATTATACGAGATTACTACGGTCTACGTGAAAGCACCGACGTCTCCGTACGAAGACTGTGCACTGCAATCTCCATGAGAGCACTGCGTTCTCAAAGAAAGGAATTATTGGAGCACTACGATCTCCATGAGAGCTGTAAGAACTTCTACATTCTTCACTACGTTCTTCAAGAGAGCAATACGGTCTCCATAAGAGAGCTTGAGGCTTCATGAGAGCGCTACAATACCCAAGAGAGCACTTTAGTCTCCACATGTGAGCTTTTCGATTCGACTACGGTCATTCATTGAAGTAATAATGTCTCCTTGAGAGAATGCTATGTTTTCTTATGTGAACAATGCGATCTCCTTTACGCGAGCATTACGGTTCTTTTAGATCACAAAAGTCTCCAGGAGCACACTTCAGTGCTCATAAGAACACTAAGGTCTTCATATGAGAAATGGGAATGAGCTCTGTCGCTTCCATCAGATTTATGTCACCTCTATCTGAGCTCTGTCATCTTTAGGGGAACTCTATCGTCTCCAAATGAACTCAATCGTCTTCAGAAGGGTCGTTTAGAAACGAGCCCTGGCGTGTCCAGTATAGCTCTGTCATCTCCAGAGGAGTTCTGTCGTCTCCAAAGGAACACTACCGCCTGCATGGAGCTCTGTGGTCTCCAGAGGAGCTCTGGTGTCTCCGATGTAGCTCTGTCATCTTCAGAGGAGCTTTGTCATCTCCAGAAGAGCTCTGTCGGCTCCAGAGGAGCTCTGTCGTCTCCAGTGTAACTCTGTCATCTCTAGAGGAACTCTGTCGTCTCCAGAAGAGTTCTGTCATCTCCAGAGGAGCTTTGTCGTTTCCAGAGGAGCTCTGTCGTCTCCAAAGAAGCTCTGTCGTCTCCAGGGGATCCATAAGAGGAGTCCATGAGAGCAATATGGTCTTCATGGGAGCAGTCTTCGTGAGATTATCACGGTCTCCGTGAGAGCTCCAAAGTCTTCAAGCGAGGACTTCGCTCTCAGTGTATGCCTGTTTACTCCATGAAACTAAACTGCCGGATCCATGAGAGCATTACGGTCGCCATATAAGCATGACAATGGTCTCCAGAGAAGCTCTCTGGTCTCGAGAGGAGCTTTCTGGTCTCGAGAGGAGCTATTTGGTCTGCAGAGGAGCTCTTTGATCTCCAGAGGAGCTCTTTGATCTCCAGAGGAGTTCCCTGGTCTCCAGAGAAGCTATCTGGTTTCAAGAGAAACTCTCTGGTATCCAGAGGAGCTCTCTAGTCTTCAGAGGAGCTCTTCGGTCTCCAGAAGAGTTCTCTGGTTTCCAGTGGAACACTTTGGTCATCAGAGGAACACTCTGGTCTCCAGAGGAGCTGTTTGGTGTTCAGAGGAGCTCTCTGGTCTCCAGGTCAACTCTCTGGTCTTCAGAGGAGCTCTCTGATCTTCAGAGAAGCTTTCTGGTCTCCAGAGGAGCTCTCTGGTCTCCAGAGGAGCTCTCTAGTCTCCAGAGGAGCTCTCTGATTTCTAGAAGAGCTCTCTGATCTCCAGAGGAGCTCTCTAGTCTCCAGAGGAGCTTTGTGGTTTCCAGAGGAGCTCTCTGGTCTCCAGAGGAGCTCTCTGATTTCCAGAGGAGTTCTCTGGTCTCCAGAGAAGCTCTCTGGTCTCCAGATTAGCTCTCTATTCTCCAGAGGAGCTCTTTGGTCTCCAGGGGAGTTCTCTGGTTATCAGTGGAACACTCTGGCCTTCAGAGGAACACTCTGGTCTATAGAGGCGCACTCTGGTCTCCAGAGGAGCTGTTTGGTCTCCAGAGGAGCTCTCTGGTCTCCAGATTAACTCTCTGGTCTCCAAAGGAGCTCTCTGGTCTCCAAAAGAGCTCTATGGTCTACAGAGGAGGAGCTTTTGGGGTCTCCAGAGGAGCTGTCTTGTCTGAGAGCACTACTGGCTCCTTAAGAGCACTACTAGCTCTTTGAGTCACTACGGTCTTTAAAAATCACCACGGTATCACGAATGCCAACAAAAACTATGAAAATGGCTGAGTTTCTTTGATTTTGACTTCTACAAAAGCATTTGATTTGAGTTCCCTGGAATAATTGAGTCGACGAACAACACCAGTCTTTCAGTGTGAAATTGATGACCCACGAGACCGTCATTAGAGACGCAGTCGTCCTCGCTTCGACGGCGATGATGCGCAAGCAATAAGTATGTGACCCACTTCACACTCTCTGAGAGCTCAGCTTAACGAAACACGCTATTCTCGGTAGCAATCGAGCAATCGAGTCAGTCAAGAGTACTAAGCGGTTAAGTACCCATGATAACCTCTCGACATCCGACAGTCGAGAATTTGTTTGGACTTTCGTCATTTTCTCGGCGGCAAGACAATCAGCCATTGCCAGTCGGGGTCATGATCTCACTACTCACTCGACTTGGTGTAAATATTTTCTCTACGGATGACTACGGTTAGAGAAGCAGCGCTAGAGTAATCGCGTGTTATGACACATGTGGTCAAATTGACAGATAAGACGACGACGAGCGCGAACTCACTTAAGTCGAGGAAAATTACCGAGCAAATGAGCCGGAACGCGTTGACCCCGATCGGGCGGATCGTATACAATGCATTTCACTATCGGAGTTAATTAAATTGTCCGATGCTGTGGGAACGGGGTCTGGTCAAAGTTCTAGATAAGTTATGGTCAAATTTTCCGTATTTTGGCGAATTTGTGGGTAATTGCTGTTGAAAAAGAATGATCTGGTCAGGGCACTTTCTGAATGGGTTATGTGCGATGACTTCCACCATTTTACAAGTTGAAATCTTGATCAAATTTTGTTGAAAATTATGGTCAAAACTTTAGACTAACTTTTGGAAAAATTTAAAAAAAAGTTAGAGATGTCGAAATATAAGGTAAAAAATAGTCAAACTTCTGTAAAATTGTTCGGTGATGAAAAAAAACAAAGGAATTCTTAAAAAAAAACAAACTTTATCAGTACGTACACCTGAAATCTGAAGTTATGGTCAAATATGCCATATTTCACTTTAAATTAATGAAACTTCCAAGTAAAATTAGAGGGAAACCATGATGTAACATCATTAAACAGTAAGTAATTCTTCCATAATCTTACTAAACGAAAAGTGTTTGTTATTCTGTAAAAAAGCTTGGTCAAAATCTTAGATAAGTTATGGTCAAATTTAGCCTATTTCACTTAAGTGGTTTAATACAATGAATCAAATAAGCAGATTTGACTTGACCTAACTTCCAGGGATAAGATGCAATGTTTTACACCACATTACTAACAAAAAACTTCAAATGATTACGATGATTTTTCTGGTCAAAGTCTTAGATCAGTTTTAAGTTCCCGATTAAAAAATGAAAACAATGAACGTAAGGAACCTTAGAAAGAACATAAACGCTGTCATGAAATTAACCCCTAAACGGGGACCGTTCAGCCAAAGGTCCAACCAAGATCCAGATTAGAAGCAAAGAGGCAGATTCCCTTTGGTCCTTTTTTTTTGTGCCGTTCGCTGTTCTCGCTTCCCGTTTTATGTGTTTTCACGCGCAGTCAGTGGCATCAGATCTGAATCTTCGGTGAAGCGATTTCCATTGTATTTGGAGGCAGCAGTAGCCACGATTTCCAACCTTTGGACAATGACACTACTGACTGACCATAAGTCACGATTCAGGTGAGATTTTCTCGTCTCATTTGGATATCTTTGGGCTTCTCTCGCTCACTCGCTTATTGGCGCATCGATGTGAGGTCAAATCACAGCGGGAAATTTGTAGCAAATTCGTTGGTTGTGAAATTCAAGTGTAGCTTTTGGAAAGAGGATAACTGCTTCCTGAATGTCATCTAGTCAAAGTTTCAAAAGTCATCAGTTAGAGAAAACAAAGTTTTGAGCAAGACTTAAAAAGTCCTTGAAAAAGCTTTGGCCCATTCAAACCGTTTACGAAGCCATTAGACAGCTGTTGACAAAGCCTCTAGAAAACAGTTGATAAAAACCTTAGAAAGCTGTTGACAAAGCCCTTAGAAAGCTGTTGATAAAGTCCTTAGAAAGCCATTGACAAAGCACTTAGAACGCTGTTGACAAAGCTATTAGAAAGGCATTGACAAAGCCCTTAGAAAGCTGTTGACACAGCCTTCAGAAATCATACTATATCAACAGCCTTTAGGAAGCTGTTGAGAAAGCTCTTAGAAATCTGCCGAAAAAGCCCTTCGAAACCTGTTGACAGAACCTTTAAAAAACTGTTGACAATGCCCTTAAAATCAAGCCCTTGGCAAGGCTTGTCAGTGGCCAAGCCCTTGGCAAGAGGCTTGTCGTGGCCAAGCCCTTGGCAAGAGGCTTGTCGTGGCCAAGCCCTTGGCAAGAGGCTTGTCGTGGCCAAGCCCTTGGCAAGAGGCTTGTCGTGGCCAAGCCCTTGGCAAGAGGCTTGTCGTGGCCAAGCCCTTGGCAAGAGGCTTGTCGTGGCCAAGCCCTTGGCAAGAGGCTTGTCGTGGCCAAGCCCTTGGCAAGAGGCTTGTCGTGGCCAAGCCCTTGGCAAGAGGCTTGTCGTGGCCAAGCCCTTGGCAAGAGGCTTGTCGTGGCCAAGCCCTTGGCAAGAGGCTTGTCGTGGCCAAGCCCTTGGCAAGAGGCTTGTCGTGGCCAAGCCCTTGGCAAGAGGCTTGTCGTGGCCAAGCTCTTGGCAAGGCTTGTCAGTGGCCAAACCCTTGGCAAGGCTTGTCAGTGGCCAAGCCCTTGGCAAGGCTTGTCAGTGGCCAAGCCCTTGGCAAGGCTTGTCAGTGGCCAAGCCCTTGGCAAGGCTTGTCAGTGGCCAAGCCCTTGGCAAGGCTTGTCAGTGGCCAAGCCCTTGGCAAGGCTTGTCAGTGGCCAAGCCCTTGGCAAGGCTTGTCAGTGGCCAAGCCCTTGGCAAGGCTTGTCAGTGGCCAAGCCCTTGGCAAGGCTTGTCAGTGGCCAAGCCCTTGGCAAGGCTTGTCAGTGGCCAAGCCCTTGGCAAGGCTTGTCAGTGGCCAAGCCCTTGGCAAGGCTTGTCAGTGGCCAAGCCCTTGGCAAGGCTTGTCAGTGGCCAAGCCCTTGGCAAGGCTTGTCAGTGGCCAAGCCCTTGGCAAGGCTTGTCAGTGGCCAATCCCTTGGCAAGGCTTGTCAGTGGCCAAGCCCTTGGCAAGGCTTGTCAGTGGCCAAGCCCTTGGCAAGGCTTGCCGTGGCCAAGTTTAGATTATGTTTTAGCCAAACTCTTGACACGACTTAGGCGAAGACCTTCTTAAGACCAGATTTTTTTCGAAAGGCCTTAACACGGTTTTAATAACGATTACATTATCCTATTTAATTTCCAGAAGCCCACAGTGGTTTCAGTGAAGAACTTATGCTCTTTTCACCCATTCCGCTAGATTCTCCGCATACCCTGCTGGCAAATTCCGCTAAATTGTATTACTTAGTTCCAGCTGAGGCCACATTCTTCTTCGTCCACAGTTAACAACTACCTGCGACACTCGCTCGCCTGCTTGCTGCTGGTTGACAACTCACAAGGCCTACGGACGGGGTCGGGCACTCGGATTCGGACCGGACACATCGAACCATAAATAAGCGGCGGGTCGAGATACAAATGGGCGAAAAACGACCACAACAACGACGACGACTGTGGACTGTAGACCGACAGAACCAAACAGAAGTAGCACGTGATTTGTGTGGATAATAAAGGTAAAATTGATAGTCGCACGACGCCTTTTTGGGACGGACGGTCGGACGGACGGTCACGAGGGAGGACGGGACAAAAACATGCATACCTGACCTGAATGTACATATGCAGCACCTTTTGCGCAGAAGTAGGGACAAGAAGAATAAATGGCTCGAATCAAGCCAATACAACACGATTGGCGAGAACGACACGAGAATGGCAATCGGGCGTTCGTTGTAGTACTAAAAAGTCAAAAGTTTTACGAGGAAGAATCGCTGGCCGGGCTACGATCGGTACTGGTTGTTGGAAGAAGGAGGATTGTTAGACTGGTTAAGAAAAAAGCAACATCATTTGTAAAAAGTTTAAAATCTTTGGCAAAAAAGGAAGGCAAGAACGAATTCAGTCAAGATGGGAGGCAAAGTGACCCAGGCAATTGATGATCCTCCAAAATACTTGGAGGATTTCCACCAAATACCTGATAGAATATCCAATGAAACCCTTGAAATATTTCCATTGAAATCCTTGAAGGATGTCCACCAAAATCCTTGGAGGAATTTCTCCGAAATCCTTGGAGGAATCTCTCCGAAATCCTTGGAGGATTTCCTCCGAAATCCTTGGAGGATTTCCTCCGAAAACCTTGGAGGATTTGCTCCGAAATCCTTGGAGGATTTCCTCCGAAATCCTTGGAGGATTTCCTCCGAAATCCTTGGAGGATTTCCTCCGAAATCCTTGGAGGATTTCCTCCAAAATCCTTGGAGGATTTCCTCCGAAATCCTTGGAGGATTTCCTCCGAAATCCTTGGAGGATTTCCTCCGAAATCCTTGGAGGATTTCCTCCGAAATCCTTGGAGGATTTCCTCCGAAATCCTTGGAGGATTTCCTCCGAAATCCTTGGAGGATTTCCTCCGAAATCCTTGGAGGATTTCCTCCGAAAACCTTGGAGGATTTCCTCCGAAATCCTTGGAGGATTTCCTCCGAAATCCTTGGAGGATTTCCTCCGAAATCCTTGGAGGATTTCCTCCGAAATCCTTGGAGGATTTCCTCCGAAATCCTTGGAGGATTTCCTCCGAAAACCTTGGAGGATTTCCTCCGAAAACCTTGGAGGATTTCCTCCGAAAACCTTGGAGGATTTCCTCCGAAATCCTTGGAGGATTTCCTCCGAAATCCTTGGAGGATTTCCTCCGAAAACCTTGGAGGATTTCCTCCGAAAACCTTGGAGGATTTCATCCGAAATCCTTGGAGGATTTGCTCCGAAATCCTTGGAGGATTTGCTCCGAAATCCTTGGAGGATTTGCTCCGAAATCCTTGGAGGATTTCCTCCGAAATCCTTGGAGGATTTCCTCCGAAATCCTTGGAGGATTTCCTCCGAAATCCTTGGAGGATTTCCTCCGAAATCCTTGGAGGATTTCCTCCGAAATCCTTGGAGGATTTCCTCCGAAATCCTTGGAGGATTTCCTCCGAAATCCTTGGAGGATTTCCTCCGAAATCCTTGGAGGATTTCCTCCGAAATCCTTGGAGGATTTCCTCCGAAATCCTTGGAGGATTTCCTCCGAAATCCTTGGAGGATTTCCTCCGAAATCCTTGGAGGATTTCCTCCGAAATCCTTGGAGGATTTCCTCCGAAATCCTTGGAGGATTTCCTCCGAAATCCTTGGAGGATTTCCTCCAAAATCCTTGGAGGATTTCCTCCGAAATCCTTGGAGGATTTCCTCCGAAATCCTTGGAGGATTTCCTCCGAAAACCTTGGAGGATTTCCTCCGAAATCCTTGGAGGATTTCCTCCGAAATCCTTGGAGGATTTCCTCCGAAATCCTTGGAGGATTTCCTCCGAAATCCTTGGAGGATTTCCTCCGAAATCCTTGGAGGATTTCCTCCGAAATCCTTGGAGGATTTCCTCCGAAATCCTTGGAGGATTTCCTCCGAAATCCTTGGAGGATTTCCTCCGAAATCCTTGGAGGATTTCCTCCGAAATCCTTGGAGGATTTCCTCCGAAATCCTTGGAGGATTTCCTCCGAAATCCTTGGAGGATTTCCTCCGAAATCCTTGGAGGATTTCCTCCGAAATCCTTGGAGGATTTCCTCCGAAATCCTTGGAGGATTTCCTCCGAAATCCTTGGAGGATTTCCTCCGAAATCCTTGGAGGATTTCCTCCGAAATCCTTGGAGGATTTCCTCCGAAATCCTTGGAGGATTTCCTCCGAAATCCTTGGAGGATTTCCTCCGAAATCCTTGGAGGATTTCCTCCGAAATCCTTGGAGGATTTCCTCCGAAATCCTTGGAGGATTTCCTCCGAAATCCTTGGAGGATTTCCTCCGAAATCCTTGGAGGATTTCCTCCGAAATCCTTGGAGGATTTCCTCCGAAATCCTTGGAGGATTTCCTCCGAAATCCTTGGAGGATTTCCTCCGAAATCCTTGGAGGATTTCCTCCGAAATCCTTGGAGGATTTCCTCCGAAATCCTTGGAGGATTTCCTCCGAAATCCTTGGAGGATTTCCTCCGAAATCCTTGGAGGATTTCCTCCGAAATCCTTGGAGGATTTCCTCCGAAATCCTTGGAGGATTTCCTCCGAAATCCTTGGAGGATTTCCTCCGAAATCCTTGGAGGATTTCCTCCGAAATCCTTGGAGGATTTCCTCCGAAATCCTTGGAGGATTTCCTCCGAAATCCTTGGAGGATTTCCTCCGAAATCCTTGGAGGATTTCCTCCGAAATCCTTGGAGGATTTCCTCCGAAATCCTTGGAGGATTTCCTCCGAAATCCTTGGAGGATTTCCTCCGAAATCCTTGGAGGATTTCCTCCGAAATCCTTGGAGGATTTCCTCCGAAATCCTTGGAGGATTTCCTCCGAAATCCTTGGAGGATTTCCTCCGAAATCCTTGGAGGATTTCCTCCGAAATCCTTGGAGGATTTCCTCCGAAATCCTTGGAGGATTTCCTCCGAAATCCTTGGAGGATTTCCTCCGAAATCCTTGGAGGATTTCATCCGAAATCCTTGGAGGATTTCATCCGAAATCCTTGGAGGATTTCCTCCGAAATCCTTGGAGGATTTCCTCCGAAATCCATGGAGGATTTCCTCCGAAATCCATGGAGGATTCCCTCCGAAATCCATGGAGGATTTCCTCCGAAATCCTTGAAGGATTTCCTCCGAAATCCTTGAAGGATTTCCTCCGAAATCCTTGGAGGATTTCCTCCGAAATCCTTGGAGGATTTCCTCCGAAATCCTTGGAGGATTTCCTCCGAAATCCTTGGAGGATTTCCTCCGAAATCCTTGGAGGATTTCCTCCGAAATCCTTGAAGGATTTTCTCCGAAATCCTTGGAGGATTTCCTCCGAAATCCTTGGAGGATTTCCTCCGAAATCCTTGGAGGATTTCCTCCGAAATCCTTGGAGGATTTCCTCCGAAATCCTTGGAGGATTTCCTCCGAAATCCTTGGAGGATTTCCTCCGAAATCCTTGGAGGATTTCCTCCGAAATCCTTGGAGGATTTCCTCCGAAATCCTTGGAGGATTTCCTCCGAAATCCTTGGAGGATTTCCTCCGAAATCCTTGGAGGATTTCCTCCGAAATCCTTGGAGGATTTCCCCCGAGATCCTTGGAGGACTTCCTCCGAAATCCTTGGAGGATTTCCTCCGAAATCCTTGGAGGATTTCCTCCGAAATCCTTGGAGGATTTCCTCCGAAATCCTTGGAGGATTTCCTCCGAAATCCTTGGAGGATTTCCTCCGAAATCCTTGGAGGATTTCCTCCGAAATCCTTGGAGGATTTCCTCCGAAATCCTTGGAGGATTTCCTCCGAAATCCTTGGAGGATTTCCTCCGAAATCCTTGGAGGATTTCCTCCGAAATCCTTGGAGGATTTCCTCCGAAATCCTTGGAGGATTTCCTCCGAAATCCTTGGAGGATTTCCTCCGAAATCCTTGGAGGATTTCCTCCGAAATCCTTGGAGGATTTCCTCCGAAATCCTTGGAGGATTTCCTCCGAAATCCTTGGAGGATTTCCTCCGAAATCCTTGGAGGATTTCCTTCGAAGTCCTTGGAGGATTTCCTCCGAAATCCTTGGAGGATTTCCTCCGAAATCCTTGGAGGACTTCCTCCGAAATCCTTGGAGGATTTCCTCCGAAATCCTTGGAGGATTTCCTCCGAAGTCCTTGGAGGATTTCCTCCGAAATCCTTGGAGGATTTCCTCCGAAATCCTTGGAGGATTTCCTCCGAAGTCCTTGGAGGATTTCCTCCGAAATCCTTGGAGGATTTCCTCCGAGATCCTTGGAGGACTTCCTCCGAAATCCTTGGAGGATTTCCTCCGAAATCCTTGGAGGATTTCCTCCGAAGTCCTTGGAGGATTTCCTTCGAAATCCTTGGAGGATTTCCTCCGAAATCCTTGGAGGATTTCCTCCGAAATCCTTGGAGGATTTCCTCCGAAATCCTTGGAGGATTTTCTTCGAAATCCTTGGAGGATTTCCTTCGAAATCCTTGGAGGATTTCCTTCGAAATCCTTGGAGGATTTCCTCCGAAATCCTTGGAGGATTTCCTCCGAAATCCTTGGAGGATTTCCTCCGAAATCCTTGGAGGATTTCCTCCGAAATCCTTGGAGGATTTCCTCCGAAATCCTTGGAGGATTTCCTCCGAAATCTTTGGAGGATTTCCTCCGAAATCCTTGGAGGATTTCCTCCGAAATCCTTGGAGGATTTCCTCCGAAATCCTTGGAGGATTTCCTCCGAAATCCTTGGAGGATTTCCTCCGAAATCCTTGGAGGATTTCCTTCGAAGTCCTTGGAGGATTTCCTCCGAAATCCTTGGAGGATTTCCTCCGAGATACTTGGAGGACTTCCTCCGAAATCCTTGGAGGATTTCCTCCGAAATCCTTGGAGGATTTCCTCCGAAATCCTTGGAGGATTTCCTCCGAAATCCTTGGAGGATTTCCTCCGAAATCCTTGGAGGATTTCCTCCGAAGTCCTTGGAGGATTTCCTCCGAAATCCTTGGAGGATTTCCTCCGAGATCCTTGGAGGACTTCCTCCGAAATCCTTGGAGGATTTCCTCCGAAGTCCTTGGAGGATTTTCTTCGAAATCCTTGGAGGATTTCCTCCGAAATCCTTGGAGGATATCCTCCGAAATCCTTGGAGGATTTCCTCCGAAATCCTTGGAGGATTTCCTCCGAAATCCTTGGAGGATTTCCTCCAAAATCCTTGGAGGATTTCCTCCGAAATCCTTTTAGGATTTCCTCCAAAATCCTTGGAGGATTTCCTCCAAAATCCTTGGAGGATTTCCTCCGAAATCCTTGGAGGATTTCCTCCGAAATCCTTGGAGGATTTCCTTCGAAGTCCTTGGAGGATTTCCTCCGAAATCCTTGGAGGATTTCCTCCGAGATACTTGGAGGACTTCCTCCGAAATCCTTGGAGGATTTCCTCCGAAATCCTTGGAGGATTTCCTCCGAAATCCTTGGAGGATTTCCTCCGAAATCCTTGGAGGATTTCCTCCGAAGTCCTTGGAGGATTTCCTCCGAAATCCTTGGAGGATTTCCTCCGAGATCCTTGGAGGACTTCCTCCGAAATCCTTGGAGGATTTCCTCCGAAGTCCTTGGAGGATTTCCTTCGAAATCCTTGGAGGATTTCCTCCGAAATCCTTGGAGGATTTCCTCCGAAATCTTTGGAGGATTTCCTCCGAAATCCTTGGAGGATTTCCTCCGAAATCCTTGGAGGATTTCCTCCGAAATCCTTGGAGGATTTCTTCCGAAATCCTTGGAGGATTTCCTCCGAAATCCTTGGAGGATTTCCTCCGAAATCCTTGGAGGATTTCCTCCGAAATCCTTGGAGGATTTCCTCCGAAATCCTTGGAGGATTTCCTCCGAAATCCTTGGAGGATTTCCTCCGAAATCCTTGGAGGATTTCCTCCGAAATCCTTGGAGGATTTCCTCCGAAATCCTTGGAGGATTTCCTCCGAAATCCTTGGAGGATTTCCTCCGAAATCCTTGGAGGATTTCCTCTGAAATCCTTGGAGGATTTCCTTTCGTAATCCTTGGAGGATTTCCTCCGAAATCCTGGAAGGATTTTCACCGCAATATTTTAAGAATTTCCTCCGAAATCTTTGAAGGATTTCCTCCGAGGAGGATTTTGATTTATTTTGCCATTGCAAAAATATATTTATTCCAAGTCTTTTTAAAGGTCAAAAAAACATGAACCAGTCTAATTCCCATTTGACACAGCGCACTTCCAGCAAAGCCCTGCTCAAGCCCGCAAATTTATTCATTTTCTCCATTTGCGATGTTTCCGATGGCCATTTTTGCTGCAGTTGTTTGCTCGCGCGGTATCTCTACCGTTTTCGTTCCTTTTCGACCAGACCAGGCTTCTCTTCAGGCCTCTCGAGTCTGAAATTGGACACTGGGCTCCGGCTTAGTGTCTCGCGAACTAAGGCGCAACTTGATAACAAATTTGGTCGTAATTAATTCACCGTCGGTAATTAATTTTAATTGCGCGCACCCCCCGTCTGATCTGAGGACAGTGATTATATCCCCCAACCCCATACAAACCGTCTTGTTTGAAAGAAAAACCAGAGCAGAGTACCAGAAACGAGCAAGGAGTCGAGGAAATCGATGTTTTGTACCCCTGGTAAACGACTTAACCTCGCTGTCCCTGTACCAACCCGAGTCTCGCCCCCTCTGGGTCTGAATGTTATCGAAATCCACCCCGGTATAAATGCCGGAAAGGTCAGCTCACCTGTAGGGAAGAAACGTGAGAAAAAAGTGGACGATTTAGTAATGGCACTCGTTTGAAAAAAAAACAAAATAAAGAACGGAGCAAAGGTAAACATAGTTCCACGACCGGAGCTGCCATCTGTTGGTTGTTCGGTTACTGGTGCGAGCGTAAAACATACTCATTAAATCTTAATTTTCTAACTAAGAGGGGTCAAGGGGTGGAGGTCCCGAACAGGAAATGTGGCAAAATTACGGAAGAACAGTATTTTTAAGTAGATTTCACATTTTTCTGTTCAAAACTAATCAAAAGTGGTAAAATAAGTGTAAGGCCATGAATGGCCAATGTTCGGCCATGGATGGCCAATGTTTGGACATAAATGGCCAATGTTTGGCCATGGATGGCCAATGTTTGGCCATGGATGGCCAATGTTTGGCCATGGATGACCAATGTTTGGCCATGGATGACCAATGTTTGGCCATGGATGGCCAATGTTTGGCCATAAATGGCTAAGGTTTGGCCATAAATGGCCACAGTTTTCCCATAGCTCGAATACCATATGGCCATGGTTAGAGGAACCTCCATCAATGCTAAGCTAGTTTTTGGACAAGGCATTGGCATTGGACATGGCAAATTGTATTTGGCCATGGCCAATCTATCTTTTGATCATGGCCAAAATGATTTTAGGCTTCACATGAGTTTCGGACATGATGTCCAAAGTGATCGTGAAAATTGTCCAATACAAATACAGCTATGGCCATAACGTTTTCTGATGATGGTCAAAAGAATCTTCGACTAAACAAGTGAAAATGTCCTTTTTAAAGGACGAACTGTTCTGTGATTTCTAACGAAACTTCATCCACATCAAGTCCTCAATTTCCACTCGGGTTCATCCCGCCGCACCACCAACACCGTTCATTGAAAAAGTCAGAACGCAGCAAGTATTTCCAATTAACTCAAATTACCGATCCCCTCGGGAGACGAGACGAGATGAGCTCAAACTGTGAGCTGTGGAAACTCTGATTTTTCGCTGACGAGGACGACCTGGCCCTAGCAGCAGAAGCAGTGACGACGACGACGACGAAAGTTTAATTAAACACAATCTTCCCCTCATAGTCTTCATAGTCGTAGTCGACGTGGTGGTCGTGGTAGTCGTCGTCGTCACAGTGCGGTGCACAGTGTCAGTTTGGTAAGGGAAAAGTTTCTCTCTAAATTCCCGTCGTCCCAAGGGAGCCATTCGTTTTCTAATTCAACTCGGAATCCAACTTGTGTGTGCGAATGGTTTGAAGGGGGTGGAAACACGAAGGCATCAGGAAAGGAGCTGGAAGGTAAATTACCGAAAATCCTGTTCCTGAGTGTGTTTACTTGACGAGCGTGGTGGTACGGCTGTGTGGCGCTAGGACGGGCGATACAGGCAGGGATTTCAAGCGTGTACGCGAATTCAAATGGGGCAATAAAAATGAATATGTAATTATTTGCATAATGAGATGGTACCGACGACTGTTGCTCGATACGAGGGGTTGTGAGCATTAGATGAAATGCACAGAAAAATCTGAATTGTTCAGAGTGAATATAAATGCACGATAACGCAAGCAGATAAGTCAACAAAAGGTGACAAAAGAGTTATGCGAAAAAAAGGAAACAGGAATCAAAAAGCAAAGCAAAAACAAACACAAGAAAATCGAGAGAACAAAAACTAAAAAAAAAAACATACAAAGAAGAATAAAAGAAATCACAAGCAAACATACATAACATCAACAGAAATAACATGAAGAGACAAAAAGACAAGACAATGAAATACACAAGCAGGAAAAGATAGAATAAACGAAACATGAAAACAAGTAAAAACAATGAAGACAATATGAACAGGGAAGAGAGGGAGAACAGTAAAAAATGATAGAAATACTCAAAAAATATAAAAAACACTTAAAAAAACAAAATGAAAAATCTAGCAATGCAAATGCAAGGGTTTCCAGTTAAATCAAGCAAAAATTTCCAATCATATTCTCCAAGGATTTCCCGTCAAATCTTCCTGGCAGGATTTCCGGTGGAATCCTGGCAGGATTTCCGGTGGAATCCTGGCAGGATTTCCAGCGAAATCTTGGCAGGATTTCCAGCCAAATCCTGGCAGGATTTTCAGCCAAATCCTGGCAGGATTTTCAGCGAAATCCTGGTAGGATTTCCAGCAAAATTCTAGAAGGGTTTTCAGCGAAATCTTGGAAGGATTTCCAACGAAATCCTGGAAGGATTTCCAACGAAATCCTGGAAGGATTTCCAACGAAATCCTGGAAGGATTTCCAACGAAATCCTGGAAGGATTTCCAACGAAATCCTGGAAGGATTTCCAAAGAAATCCTGGAAGGATTACCAACGAAATCCTGGAAGGATTACCAACGAAATCCTGGAAGGATTACCAACGAAATCCTGGAAGGATTACCAACGAAATCCTGGAAGGATTACCAACGAAATCCTGGAAGGATTTCCAACGAAATCCTGGAAGGATTTCCAACGAAATCCTGGGAGGATTTCCAACGAAATCCTGGAAGGATTTCCAACGAAATCCTGGAAGGATTTCCAACGAAATCCTGGAAGGATTTCCAACGAAATCCTGGAAGGATTTCCAACGAAATCCTGGAAGGATTTCCAACGAAATCCTGGAAGGATTTCCAACGAAATCCTGGAAGGATTTCCAACGAAATCCTGGAAGGATTTCCAACGAAATCCTGGAAGGATTTCCAACAAAATCCTGGAAGGATTTCCAACGAAATCCTGGAAGGATTTCCAACGAAATCCTGGAAGGATTTCCAACGAAATCCTGGAAGGATTTCCAACGAAATCCTGGAAGGATTTCCAACGAAATCCTGGAAGGATTTCCAACGAAATCCTGGAAGGATTTCCAACGACATCCTGGAAGGATTTCCAACGAAATCCTGGAAGGATTTCCAACGAAATCCTGGAAGGATTTCCAACGAAATCCTGGAAGGATTTCCAACGAAATCCTGGAAGGATTTCCAACGAAATCCTGGAAGGATTTCCAACGAAATCCTGGAAGGATTTCCAACGAAATCCTGGAAGGATTTCCAACGAAATCCTGGAAGGATTTCCAACGAAATCCTGGAAGGATTTCCAACGAAATCCTGGAAGGATTTCCAACGAAATCCTGGAAGGATTTCCAACGAAATCCTGGAAGGATTTCCAACGAAATCCTGGAAGGATTTCCAACGAAATCCTGGAAGGATTTCCAACGAAATCCTGGAAGGATTTCCAACGAAATCCTGGAAGGATTTCCAACGAAATCCTGGAAGGATTTCCAACGAAATCCTGGAAGGATTTCCAACGAAATCCTGGAAGGATTTCCAACGAAATCCTGGAAGGATTTCCAACGAAATCCTGGAAGGATTTCCAACGAAATCCTGGAAGGATTTCCAACGAAATCCTGGAAGGATTTCCAACGAAATCCTGGAAGGATTTCCAACGAAATCCTGGAAGGATTTCCAACGAAATCCTGGAAGGATTTCCAACGAAATCCTGGAAGGATTTCCAACGAAATCCTGGAAGGATTTCCAACGAAATCCTGGAAGGATTTCCAACGAAATCCTGGAAGGATTTCCAACGAAATCCTGGAAGGATTTCCAACGAAATCCTGGAAGGATTTCCAACGAAATCCTGGAAGGATTTCCTCCGAAATCCTGGAAGGATTTCCAACGAAATCCTGGAAGGATTTCCAACGAAATCCTGGAATGATTTCCAACGAAATCCTGGAAGGATTTCCAACGAAATCCTGGAAGGATTTCCAACGAAATCCTGGAAGGATTTCCAACGAAATCCTGGAAGGATTTCCAAAGAAATCCTGGAAGGATTACCAACGAAATCCTGGAAGGATTACCAACGAAATCCTGGAAGGATTTCCAACGAAATCCTGGAAGGATTTCCAACGAAATCCTGGAAGGATTTCCAACGAAATCCTGGAAGGATTTCCAACGAAATCCTGGAAGGATTTCCAACGAAATCCTGGAAGGATTTCCAACGAAATCCTGGAAGGATTTCCAACGAAATCCTGGAAGGATTTCCAACGAAATCCTGGAAGGATTTCCAACGAAATCCTGGAAGGATTTCCAACGAAATCCTGGAAGGATTTCCAACGAAATCCTGGAAGGATTTCCAACGAAATCCTGGAAGGATTTCCAACGAAATCCTGGAAGGATTTCCAACGAAATCCTGGAAGGATTTCCAACGAAATCCTGGAAGGATTTCCAACGAAATCCTGGAATGATTTCCAACGAAATCCTGGAAGGATTTCCAACGAAATCCTGGAAGGATTTCCAACGAAATCCTGGAAGGATTTCCAACGAAATCCTGGAAGGATTTCCAACGAAATCCTGGAAGGATTTCCAACGAAATCCTGGAAGGATTTCCAACGAAATCCTGAAAGCATTTCCTTCGAAATCGTGGAAGCATTTCCTCCGAAATCCTGGAAGGATTTCCGTCGAAATCATGGAAGCATTTCCTCCGAAATCCTGGAAGGATTTCCGTCGAAATCCTGGAAGAATTTCCGTCGAAATCCTGGATGGATTTTCGCCGAAATTCTGGAAGGATTTCCACCAAAATCCTTGAAAAATTTCCGCCGAAATCCTGGAAGAATTTCCAGCAAAATCTTGGAAGGATTTCCGGTAGAACCTTATCTGTTTTTCCGAAGAAATCTCATCGGGATTTCCGAAAGAATACCGACGAGATTTCCGCAGGAATCCTGCCAGAATTTGCGAAAAAAATCTTGTCAGACTTTCTGGAGATATCCCGCAAGGATTTTTGAAGAAATTCCGTCAGGATTTCCGGAGAAATCACGTCAGGATTTCCGGAGAAATTCCGTCCGGATTTCCGACGAAAACCTTTCCGGATTTCTGGAGAAATCGTTTCCGGATTTCTGGAGAAATCGTTTCCGTATTTCTGGAGAAATCCTTTCCGGATCTCTGGAGAAATGCTGTCCGGGTTTCTGGAGAAATCCTTTTTGGAATTCTAGGGAAATCCTTTCTGGAGAAATCCTTTCCGGAATTCTAGAGAAAAATTCTGTTAGGTCTTCCGGAGATTTTTTTATAGAATTCCCTTATAATATTCTGCTATAAAATTTTATAGCACTATGTTCGTAATAGTTATAAGTGATTGTATCCTACGAACAACCGACGCAGCGATAAAAAACCTGACAGAAGTTTGCTATAAACTTTATAGCACATCCCGAACATATTCCCGGATATTCCTGTTCAACGTGAATGTGGTAATCCTTGCGAATTATTAATCGCATTCCAGTCTCCCAGAATGAATTGACCTCACCATCAATCAATGCTGGGTAGGGAAATTCATCGCATCCATTCCGTATCTGACCGCAAATGGAAAACTAATTGAAATACCGATTGGTCTCGCTTGTTTCGACCTGAATGGCCACCCTCGTCCCGTCGCCTGGTTGCGAATAGTTTTCACTCCACTCTTCCATATTTTGTTGGGCCCTGCTGGCGGCATCGATCCGGAAAAACCCTAGCATCCACGGCACACACACACACACACACACACACACACACACACACACACACACACACACACACACACACACACACACACACACACACACACACACACACACACACACACACACACACACACACTGCACAAACAGCGCAGCATAAATTAATTCTGATTGCGTTTTAATTTGTGGAAGGTTGTCGTCTGTTTCGATTTTGGGTCGTTATCGGTTGGAAACCCGCTCGATAAATTCACCCACTGGATTTCTGGAAGTTTTTCAGGACTTGAAATTGTTGAATCTGTGGCTTTACCACGCACATACATACGCACATACAGACAGTTTTTTTTTATATTAGAGATATAATGTTTTAAAATGGTACAGAATGATACAGGATTATAAAGAAATGATATGAGAATGATACAGGAATGATAAGGGAATGATATAAGAATGATACAGAATAATGTAGAATGATATTTTAGGCTGATTAGCTCGGAGAAAACGAACATTTTTAGCAAACATTTCAGCATGGCTCATCCGTCCTTCGCACCGGCCAAATTTTTGTTAAAAAAATGCTATAATAGCTTCGGGGTCACTCAAAAATTTCACAACATGATTTGTCTCACAACTCCCAATTACTTGTAAAGGTCCGACCTTAGTTGCAGCATACTTGCAGGCGCGAAACAGTTACTCCTCCGTGTCGTAAAACCGCGTCTCAAATGCCCGTGGGCAGTTTTCCAGTTTACGGCACTGGTGTACACCCGCCGCCCATTAAAGGAATCGAGGTAAATGATGCCATAAAAATTAAAACGCGTCAAACCGTGCGGTGTGGCCGCCCTCGTTCAGTCGCCCATTCGTCCCATTCGGTCGTTTGGTGTGCGGTGTGAGATGAATGTCAATATCTTACCTGGGTCCTGGTTGGTATACCGGTACCCGGCAGAAAAGTGGAGGACACTTTGGTGCAGGTGCTATAAAAATTTACGAGCGCTGGCTGGTCGTTGTCGACCGAACCGGATCGGGCTCGGAGGTAGAGAGAAGTTCACGCATGCATGCAAAACTGGCCCAAGAAGGCGATTTGCATGTTTCTTTTCAACGTTTGTTGGTGGACTTATTGTGTTGAAAGGGTTTGATATTATTTTTTTATCTGACAGAATGTTAAAATGATATAATGTTAAATGCAGGAGTGATAAAGTTTTATAATGACAAAACGACAGGTTGACAGAATGACAAGAATGGAACAGAATGATAAAGAATAACATAGAATGATACAGAACGATATAGGAATGATAAAGAATGATACAGAATGATATAGGAATGACAGAATGATACAGAACGATATAGATTGATACAGAATGATACAGTACGATATAGAAAGATACAGAATGATAAACAATACCGAATGATATACAGTCATGACTCGCTGGTTGGGGGCTTAATAGTTGGGTGACTTTTTAGTTGGGGCCCCGTTAGTTGGGCTGTCAGCCAACTAAAAAGTACCTGGATGTCATAATTCAATGTCAAACTGAAAATGACAACCAATCTGTAATTCCGAGGGGTGAGCTAATGAGATTTTGGTTTTTTAAACTTTACTAATAATCGAAAAGAATTTCTATTTCATATTTCTTTAAAAAAAAAGAATATGTACAATTACTTCGAAACAAATGCAAAACATCGGTAATCTTTATTTTGTCGATCATTGAAAGCGTTTTGTGCTTGCTTTTGGTCCGGGTGGTTTCATAAACATCTATATTTTCACTTCACCGACTAAAAATGGGTGAAAATAATTATTTCCTGCATTGGCCATATATGTATCTTGCAAAACGTATCAGTTTTGTTCTAAATCAGGCCAAACATGTCTAAAGGTCCAATCTGCAAAAGAGAGGCTCTCTTTGGGTTCCCTCTCTTTCGTTAATATCTCAGCTGTTTATTTGTATTATGATTGTCTCCTTGCATTGAACGATGGTTAAAACAATCGTCTTTTGATTTGTACTGCAAAAATAGTTGAAAAGTGTACCATTACATTGCAATAATTTAAAGAGAAAGTGAACAAAGAGAGCCTCTCAAATGCAGATAGGACCTATTGAAATGTTTGGCCTGAAATGTGAAACAAATTGAAAAATTTTCCTTTTTGCTTCCAACCTAAACATGATTTAAAAAAACAATGCGCACGCCCCTTGTGCTGCTGTCGCTTCACCCAACTAGCGAATCGAATTCGTTGGTTGGGTGGAGGTTGTGGCTCAACGAGCGGGTTCCGACTGTACAATGATAACAAAATGACATAAAATGATACAAAATGAAATAGAATGATACAGAATGATGTAGAATGTTACAGAACGATACAGAAGAATGATATAGTAATGACATAGAATAATACAGAATTATACATAATGATATACAATGATATAGAAATGACAAAGAATGATACAAAATAATACAGAATAATACAGAATGATACAGAATGATACAGAATAATACAGAATGATACATAATGATACACAATGACATAGAATGATGCACAATGATACGGAATGGCATAGAATGATACAGAATGATACAAGAATAACAGTATGATACAGAATAATATTGAATGATACAGGTTATACAGAATGATATAAATAGATGTAGAATAACACAGAACTATACAGAATAATATAGGAATGATATAAAATGGTACAGAATGATATAGAATGATACAGAATGATATTGAAATAACATAGAATGATACAGATAGATTTAGAAAGATGACATAGAATGATGCCAAAGGATGATAGAAAATGATACAGAATGATAAAGATTGCTACAGAACGATACAGAACGATACAGAATGATGTAGGAATGTCATTAAATGATACAGAAAAAATATAGAATGATACAGAACAAACAAAATAAAATGATACAGAATAATTTAGAATGATATAGGAATGATATAAAATGGTACAGAATGACATAGAATGATACAGAATGATATTGAAATGACATAGAATGATACAGAAGGATAAAGAAATATACAGAATGATACAGAATGACATAGAATGATACAGGATGATATAAAAATACCAAAGAATGGAAGAAAATGATACAGAATGATAGAGATTGATATAGGAATGATATAAAACGGTACAGAATGACATAGAATGATATAGAATGATACAGAATAATAAAGAATGACGTCTAATGATACAAAATGATATATAGAATGATATAGAATGAAACGGAACGATACAGAATGATATCGGAATGATACATAATGACACAGAATGATACAGAATGATAAAGAATGATGTAGGAATGATACAGAATGACGTATAATGATACAAAAAGATATAACGAATGATATAGTATGATACAGAATGATATAGGAATGATATTGAATGACATATCTGTCTGTATGTGTGTATGTGCAACGATTGAACTTACGACTAACTTCAAGGAAAGTCACTGACTTCCTTCAAGTGAATCACTCTTCGCATTTTTTTCTGCGCGCACCGTAAAGCACCATTTGAGGGCGACGAAAATTAGCTGTTGTTATACACCGCGCCGGCAGTTGTTAATTAGCACCCTGGTCGTCGTCGCCATCGTCGCATTCGTCGCCGTAGGCATCAAGTGGTTTTACGAGCTGTGCGCCGTTTTTATTGACCTGCAATTATTGTTTTAGAGAGGAGTTGCAAAATTATGGCCCCTCGTAAAAAGTCAGGGGCTCTCGGCTCTCGGGATAATTGCTTTCGTGTTTTTATTTTTAAGTTGTTTACTTTCGAAAACACGGTGGTTGTTTGCCGCATCGTCGTCGTCGTCAACGTAGTCACAGATCTCACCGCTGGCAGTACTTCTGCTATAAAACTTAACCATAATTGCCCGCGTTTCAGTTGTTAAATCGGGTCGCAACTGCTGCTTAACGGTTGTTGAAATCGTAATCGTAATCTCCGTGATAATTTCCTGGCGAAACAGATCATAAAGTTTTGCACGCACAGACATTCATACGCACATACACACGCACAGACAGACAGACATAGTCCGGTACAAACCAATCTCAGTTTCATTTGATCTCCTCCTCTTGCCACTCTTTTTGTAGGGACCCAGAGTAATAACGGGAAAATGGAAATTACACCATTCGCTGAATCATTGTGGATCAAAGGATGGCAAAAGTTTTTTTTTTCGGTACGCTCGCAAAAAAGGACATTCACTGGGAACGAGCGGAAATTGCATGGTTTATGGCAAACAATGACCACACTACCGCCAATGCAGTTTTTCCATCGGAAATGGAACCCGGACGGTGCGGATTAATTCCGATGAGGGCGCTTGTCACTGCCGACAACGGACCGGGAGTGAGCTTTTGTTTGTTGATAACAAAGGGAAGCTTAAAAATCAATGCAATCGTAATGAAGCGGAAGAATAATTGGCGGGAAATGGCTGCTATAAAATGCGGGAAACTATTTCCACTGAACCAAAATGCCTTGTTATTATAACGCGAATCCTGTCGGAATTTCAGCGGAAACGCTCCCAAGATTTTAGGAGGAAATCTTTCAAGGATTTTGGTGGAAACCCTCCAAGGATTTTGGAAGAAATCCTCCAAAGATTTCAGTGGAAATCCTCCAGGATTTCGGGGGAACTCCTCCAAGCATTTAAGGAAAAATACTCCGAAAATTTCCGTGAAGATCCGAGGATTTCGACGGAAGTCATCCTAAAGTTGCGGTAAAAATCTTTCAAGGATTGAAGTGGAAATCCTTCAAGGATTAAGGTCAATATCCTGATCAATTTCGGTGTATATCCTGGAAGGAATTCCACTGAAATCCTTGAAGAAAATCCTGAGAGGATTTCCACTGAAATTCCAAAATGATGTCCACTAAAATCCTAAAAGGACTTCCACTTAAATCATTGATGGTTTTCCACCAAAATCTTGAAAGTATTTCCACCGAAATCCTGGAAGGAGGTCCACCGAAATCCTGGAAGGATTCCCACCGAAATCCTGGAAGGATTTCCACCGAAATCCTGGAAGGATTTCCCCCAAAATCCTGGAAGAATTTCCACCGAAATCCTGAGAAAAATTCAACCGAAAATCTGGAAAGATTTCAACCGCAATCCTGGAAGGATGTCAACCGAAATCCTGAAAAGATTTCAACCGAAATCCTGAAAAAAAATTCAACCGAAATTCTGGAAAGATATCAACCGCAATCCTGGAAGGATGTCAACCGAAATCCTGGAAAGATTTCAACCGAAATCATGGAAGAATTTTCACTGAAATTCTCGAAGGATTCCAACTGAAATCCTCGAAGTACTTCAAACGAAATCCTGAAAGGATTTCCATCGAAATCCTGGAAGAAGGTCCACGGAAATCCTGAAGGGATTTTCACCAAAATTCTATAAGGATTTTCACTGAAATCCTGGAAGGATTCCTTCGTAGACCCTTGGAGGATTTCTCCGGAAATCCTTGGAGGATTGTTCCGGAAATCCTTGGAGGATTGTTCCGGAAATCCTTGGAGGATTTCTCCGGAAATCCTTGGAGGATGTCTCCGGAAATCCTTGGAGGATTTCTCCGGAAATCCTGGGAGGATTTCTCCGGAAATCCTTGGAGGATTTCTCCGGAAATCCTTGGAGGATTTCTCCGGAAATCCTTGGAGGATTTCTCCGGAAATCCTTGGAGGATTTCTCCGGAAATCCTTGGAGGATTTCTCCGGAAATCCTTGGAGGATTTCTCCGGAAATCCTTGGAGGATTTCTCCGGAAATCCTTGGAGGATTTCTCCGGAAATCCTTGGAGGATTTCTCCGGAAATCCTTGGAGGATTTCTCCGGAAATCCTTGGAGGATTTCTCCGGAAATCCTTGGAGGATTTCTCCGGAAATCCTTGGAGGATTTCTCCGGAAATCCTTGGAGGATTTCTCCGGAAATCCTTGGAGGATTTCTCCGGAAATCCTTGGAGGATTTCTCCGGAAATCCTTGGAGGATTTCTCCGGAAATCCTTGGAGGATTTCTCCGGAAATCCTTGGAGGATTTCTCCGGAAATCCTTGGAGGATTTCTCCGGAAATCCTTGGAGGATTTCTCCGGAAATCCTTGGAGGATTTCTCCGGAAATCCTTGGAGGATTTCTCCGGAAATCCTTGGAGGATTTCTCCGGAAATCCTTGGAGGATTTCTCCGGAAATCCTTGGAGGATTTCTCCGGAAATCCTTGGAGGATTTCTCCGGAAATCCTTGGAGGATTTCTCCGGAAATCCTTGGAGGATTTCTCCGGAAATCCTTGGAGGATTTCTCCGGAAATCCTTGGAGGATTTCTCCGGAAATCCTTGGAGGATTTCTCCGGAAATCCTTGGAGGATTTCTCCGGAAATCCTTGGAGGATTTCTCCGGAAATCCTTGGAGGATTTCTCCGGAAATCCTTGGAGGATTTCTCCGGAAATCCTTGGAGGATTTCTCCGGAAATCCTTGGAGGATTTCTCCGGAAATCCTTGGAGGATTTCTCCGGAAATCCTTGGAGGATTTCTCCGGAAATCCTTGGAGAATTTCTCCGGAAATCCTTGGAGGATTTCTCCGGAAATCCTTGGAGGATTTCTCCGGAAATCCTTGGAGGATTTCTCCGGAAATCCTTGGAGGATTTCTCCGGAAATCCTTGGAGGATTTCTCCGGAAATCCTTGGAGGATTTCTCCGGAAATCCTTGGAGGATTTCTCCGGAAATCCTTGGAGGATTTCTCCGGAAATCCTTGGAGGATTTCTCCGGAAATCCTTGGAGGATTTCTCCGGAAATCCTTGGAGGATTTCTCCGGAAATCCTTGGAGGATTTCTCCGGAAATCCTTGGAGGATTTCTCCGGAAATCCTTGGAGGATTTCTCCGGAAATCCTTGGAGGATTTCTCCGGAAATCCTTGGAGGATTTCTCCGGAAATCCTTGGAGGATTTCTCCGGAAATCCTTGGAGGATTTCTCCGGAAATCCTTGGAGGATTTCTCCGGAAATCCTTGGAGGATTTCTCCGGAAATCCTTGGAGGATTTCTCCGGAAATCCTTGGAGGATTTCTCCGGAAATCCTTGGAGGATTTCTCCGGAAATCCTTGGAGGATTTCTCCGGAAATCCTTGGAGGATTTCTCCGGAAATCCTTGGAGGATTTCTCCGGAAATCCTTGGAGGATTTCTCCGGAAATCCTTGGAGGATTTCTCCGGAAATCCTTGGAGGATTTCTCCGGAAATCCTTGGAGGATTTCTCCGGAAATCCTTGGAGGATTTCTCCGGAAATCCTTGGAGGATTTCTTCGGAAATCCTTGGAGGATTTCTTCGGAAATCCTTGTAGGATTTCTTCGGAAATCCTTGGAGGATTTCTCCAGAAATCCTTGGAGGATTTCTCCAGAAATCCTTGGAGGATTTCTCCAGAAATCCTTGGAGGATTTCTCCAGAAATCCTTGGAGGATTTCTCCAGAAATCCTTGGAGGATTTCTCCAGAAATCCTTGGAGGATTTCTCCAGAAATCCTTGGAGGATTTCTCCAGAAATCCTTGGAGGATTTCTCCAGAAATCCTTGGAGGATTTCTCCAGAAATCCTTGGAGGATTTCTCCAGAAATCCTTGGAGGATTTCTCCAGAAATCCTTGGAGGATTTCTCCAGAAATCCTTGGAGGATTTCTCCAGAAATCCTTGGAGGATTTCTCCAGAAATCCTTGGAGGATTTCTCCAGAAATCCTTGGAGGATTTCTCCAGAAATCCTTGGAGGATTTCTCCAGAAATCCTTGGAGGATTTCTCCAGAAATCCTTGGAGGATTTCTCCAGAAATCTTTAGAGGATTTCTCCGGAAATCCTTGGATCATTTCTTCGGAAATCCTTGGAGGATTTCTCCGGAAATCCTGACGGGATTTCTCCGGAAATCCTGACGGGATTTCTCCGGAAATCCTGACGGGATTTTTCCGAAAAATTGTTGATAAAACACTGAAAAACATCTTTGGTAACTCTATCTCTAACGCCGTCATAAATTACTCATCTGCCATCGTAACTATTCATACGGATTATCGCAAATTTATCACCCCCTTGTAAATTCGCACATTTTCAACAACAGTTTAACAGACAGACTCTCCACTGACTGCGTGGTAGAGCGATGAGGCAACGCTCGCGCAACACCATTTGTCACAATTCGGCTCGTAGAGGTGCGAAGACGCGCCGGCGAGTACAGTAGTGACAGACGGTGGCAACGGGCATCGTCGCATTTATTATTCGAATGCCTCTCCAAGCTGCTGCTGAACAACGAGGCACTCATCCATCAAATTGTCACCCTCCGCTCCGCCGGTGCGGTGTTTTCGAGTGCGTTTTTTATTGTTTTGGTGAGTGCGTGTGAGGTACGTAAGTCACACCTTAGTTTATTGAAAGCGAAATGAGACTTTGAGTAATTCACTTAGCGAACAGGTGAAGCCATCTTAGTTCCTTGAATCAAATAACCTAAATTTCACAGGAAAAGACTAAAAAATGTAGTCTGTTTGGAGACATTTTTGCGTTGAAATCAATCCAGATAAGCTGAATGTGAAGTTGACCAGTTTTTTTTGTGTTGAATGCACAGACATACACACGCACATACATACCTACAATTTATCAGTTTCTTCAATGATAAGCCAAATGAAATCCAAGATTCCCATCCAAAATGTGTTATTGTAGATTGAAATGGGGTATTTCAGGAGAGGAAAGGAGAAGACCAAGTGAACTTTGTATGAAGATCTTTCACGCACGCACATACATACACACATACATACGCACAGACACCTTCGAACGAATGCTGCTTCCTTTCTGAAGTAAAAAAGCAATCATCATAATTCAGTAAAAAGTCCGGTTTGAAGATTACCGCCGCAAGGGGCGAGACACCATACGGAGATAATTACCATAACAAAAGACCCGAAATCGGCAAACCGCACACAGCACACGCACGCACAATGACACAAAGCAAAGTAGTACAGAAGCGGAGGAAAGACGCACATGCCACAGCACTGTTTGTTCGTCTTCTTCTTCTGCCGTTTTGTTAATTTTCTATTTCATCAATCGTGGATGGATTGATGGGACAACAAAACGCCACCGCCACGTCGTTGTCGCCGTTGGCGATCCGCACAATGATCACCGTTTGTAATTTATGATAATTATCTCCGCTCTCGGCACATGCCCGGCACATGCCCGGCACCGTCATCACCGTAATCGTCTCTATTTTCGTCAGTCAATGTGAGCCAACAACGGCAAGGCAAGACAACGGCGTGGGAATTATCCACCTTTTGATAAACAATTGATGGGGTTGTTGAAGGATCGCCGGTATGGTTGCGTTTGCTAGGCGATGGTACGTGCCGAGGACAGCTGAGGTAATATTTGCGTCTGAGTCTGGAGGATCGCAGTCTGGAAACGAGAGACAATGACTCTGTTGAGTCGTTATTCTTCGAGAATAATGAGCGATTCAGGAGTGGAAGATCAATTGTCTGCAGAAAACTTGCTGCGAAAACAGTCTGCCTATATAGGTTTGCAAGGACGTGGCCAGCGCGAATAAGGGGTTTTCATTGACTGCTTAGTCTGATTGCCAGCTATCTAGCAATACCTATCAGGATTTCATGTAAATCCAAACAAAGAGAAAATTCTGCGCTAAGTAACAATACCATGGAACGAGCTCACCAATTTACCAAACCATAATAGGTTACTCAGTGGAGGGATTGAGAGGGATATCGAGAAACGGATTAACAGGGCATATAGCATTAGCAGGTGCGATGCGCTAAATGAGATGAAAAATGATAAATGAGAGGTGATAGATGAGAGTTGAGAGATGAAAAATGCAAAATGATGATGATGATGATGAGAGATGAAAAAAGAGATGAAAAAAAGAGATGAGAGATAAAACATGCGAGATGAAAGATGCGAGATTAATATGAAAGATGAGAGCTGAAATATGAGAAAATATGATGATGAGAGAAGAGAGGTGTGAGAAAAGAAGAGATGAGAGGTGAAATATGCTGATGATCTTAATGCGAGATGATGGTGACGATGATCAGATATGAGAGATAACAGATAAGGCATAAGAGATAACAGATAATGATGACGAAAGATGCGAGATGAAAAATGTGAGCCAAGCGATGAGAAATTAGAGATGACAGATAAGAGATGAGTGATGCGAGATGAGAGATGCGCGACGAGAGTTAAGAGGTAAGAGATAAGAGATAGGAGATGATAAATGATGATGATGAGAGAGGAAAGATGAGAGATGTAGATGATAAGAGATACGAGATGGTGATGATAATGAGAAATGGGAGCTGAGATATGAAGGATGAGAGATAATGATGACAAAAGATGTTGTTGTTGTTGATGATGATGATGATGATGATGATGATGATAAAAGATGTTGCTGGTGATGATGATGATGATGATGATAATGGTTATGATGAATAGTGATGAAAGAAAACGAGAAAGTAGACTGTTGCAAGGACTGTTGACGATGATGATGAGAGATGATGTAAGAAAGGAGAGATGATTGATGAGAGATGGTGATGATGATGATCATGATGATGATGAAAATGTGAGATGTGAGATGACAGGCAAGAGATGACAAATGAGAAATGACATATGACAGATGGCAGATGAGAGATGAGATCAGTGGTGAGAGATATAAGATGAAAGATGAGAGATGGTGATGATAATGAGAGATGAGAGCTAAAAGATGAAATATGAGAGATGAGAGCTAAAAGATGAAATATGAGAGATAAGAGGTGAAAGCTGAGCTGAGAGATGAGAGTTCAAAGTTGGTAGATGAGAGATAAGAGATGAACTATGATAGATAAGAGATAAGAGATGATGATGATTATGAGAGATAAGAGATAAGAGGTGAGAGATGATGATGATGAGAGGAAAAATATGGCGATGATGATGAAGAGAGATTAGGGATAAGAAAGAAGAGATGAGAGATTAAATATGTTGATGATCTTAATGCGAGATGATAATGAGAGATGAGCGATGAGAGTTGAAAGTTGAGAAACGAAAGATGAGATATGAGAGGTAAGAGATGAGAAATGATAGATGAGTCATGAGAGACGAATGATGAGAGATGAAAAATGAGAGATGAGAGGTGATAGATGTGAATTGAGAGATGAAAAATGCGAAATGATGATGATGATAATGAGAGATGGAATAAGATATGAGAATGAAAGATGCGAGATTAAACATGCGAGATG
This sequence comes from Aedes albopictus, assembly GCF_035046485.1. Taxonomy (NCBI): domain Eukaryota; kingdom Metazoa; phylum Arthropoda; class Insecta; order Diptera; family Culicidae; genus Aedes; species Aedes albopictus. The sequence goes on from NC_085136.1 coordinate 17,309,195, forward strand.
AAACATGCGAAATGAAAGATGCGAGATGAAATATGAGAGATGAGAGCTGAAAGATGATAGATGAAAGATGAGAGATAATGATGAAAGAAGAGAGGCGAGAGAAGAGAAGAGATGAGAGATGAAATATTCTGATGATCTTAATGCGAGATGATGGTGACGATGATCAGATATGAGAGATGACAGATAAGAAATAAAAGTTAAGAGACAATGATGATGAGAAATGCGAGATAAGAAATGTGAGCCAAGCGATGATAGATTAGAGTTGAGAGATAAGAGCTGAGTGATGCGAGATGAGAGGTGCGCGACGAGATTTAAGAGGTAAGATATAAGAGATAGGAGATGATAGGTGATGATGATGATGATAATGAGTGATGAGAGCTGACAGATGATGATGATTAAGGTTGAAGAATTCGTCATTGATATCACCGTCATCATTGAAATTTTGAAAGCATTTTTTTCGTTTAAAACACAAATGTTCGTTAAGGACAGACTTGTTAGACTCCCAAAATGGCCGCCACAATGGTCGACTTTGGCACCTACTCACGATTTCAAGCGCACAAATCTCATTGTAAACAAAACCAGCGCACCTGAGCTTCTTATTGTAAGCTTATTATTAGTGAGCAAGAACAGAATTGTTGTTTGAAGCTTGCTTCTTGAGATTTGGGCGTCTGAAGTTCTGATGCATTGTTGAAGCGGGATTTCAAGAAGTTTGTCCTTAAGAAGTATTCACTGTATTCCAGATGGAGAATGGAATACAGTGGATACATTTTCATTGTAAACATTTATGCCTTGCAAGAGAAAACTGCTTTCGAAATTTCAATGATGACGATGATATCAATTACGAATCCTTCAACTTTAAAGATGTTGTTGCTGTTGATGATGATGATGATGATGATAATGATGATTACAATGGTGACGATAGAAAAGCGAGAAGGAAGACTGTTGCAAAGACTGTTGACGATGATGATGGTGATAAGAGATGATGATGTGAGAGTAAAGAGGATTGATGAGCTATGGTGATGGTAATGAACATGATGATGATGAAGATGTGAGGTAACAGGCAAGAGATGATAAATGAGAAATGACAGATGACAGATGAAATATTAAGGATGAGAGATAAGAGATGAAAGATGAGAGATGTGAGATGCTGATAATAATGAGAGATGAGAGATGAGAAATGAGTGATGAGAGATGAGCATTGAGAGTTGGTAGATGAGAGATGAGAGTTTAGAGTTGGTGGATGAAAGATGAGAGATGAAAAATGAGAGATGAAAGATGAGAGATGAAATATGAGAGATAAGAGATAAGATATGACGGATGATGATGAGAGATGAGAGATAAGAGGTGAGAGATAATGAGGATGATAGATGAATGATGGCGATGATAATGAAAATAGATGAGGGATAAGAACGAAGAGATGAGAGACGATGATGATGAGAGATGAGAAATAAGACAAAAGAGATGAGAGACAATGATGATGAGAGATGGTGATAATGATGGGAGATGAAAAATTGGCATGACTGCGGTAAAAATTAAACAGGGTAATAAAAGTGGCAAATGAGGGATGAGGAATTTTGGGCATGTCTAGACTGTGGTGTGATTTAGATTGGTGGCTGTAATCTCGTTGAATTAATTGGTGAGCTCGTTCCATCATATCGTCAACTTATGAAAACTCTGTAATTAATTTGGTTCTCCATCATTGACATCCAAGGTTGTACAGACTATGCTTGCATGGAGTTTTATTCTACTGTCACAGAGGAGATGTCATTACAGGAATTGGTGAGCTCGTTTTATGAATTTTTACTATGATATGCAAATCTACTAAATATTTGCTTGCAATCAATAAAAAGTGATACTATTTCAAGCATCCTAAACATAATTCCAGAAACCTTCTTAAACAACCACCTTAATAGAATCTGGCAACCCTGTCCCGCTGCCTGTATCAATCTCAACCGAAGAGTTATTTCACAATTGTCCCTCGGACAGTTGTTATGACAAACATGAATGGAGCAACATCAAAACATGGTTCTCATATTTCACACAATCGAGCGGCAGCCAGTATTGTGTGTTGTGGCAGAAACATTTTTTATTATTTTTGAATAACAATCACACTCGTGGCGGTGAAATGTGAATCGCGTAGCCAGTCAGTCAGCTCAGCCGGCTCCGGTCTCTCGTCCGATTGCGAACCCATAAATCAGCGAGTTCAGTTCAGCTCTGCTCAACTCGGCGTTGGTTCGAAAAGGGTGTGGCCGCCACATCGCACAACCAGTCAGCCAGTCGCTTGTCATTCAGTCAGTTTATTAAAATGATGATGATATACAAGCCGCGACATGTGCGGCATGCCACTGCTACTCGCGTTTCGACGATGTGCTATAAAAAGATTTCGAGCGGGTCGGACGGATGAAACGGGACGCGCAAAATATGCGAAATAATAATACTAATGGCAATCATAACATACATGCTTCATGCGGTGGCAGTGTTGCCAGTAATCTGATTGAAGTTTGTGACGAAGTTCTTTAGAAATATCGTCACAAATCCAAGTCTACATTTTATGGCAAACGTTATAGCAACTCCTTCTCTCAAGAAATCCATCAGATGGCAGCACTGCCATCGCCAAAGTGACAGCAAAAACCGCCCCATCGCCCTCATCTAATACCGTCAGGCCAGGCACGATCAGCACACTTTACGAGGGCAGTTTCTGCCGTTTCTGCATCGAGCTAAACGCTAAACGAATCGAAACGGGAGGCCTCGCTCTCGAAATTGAATTGAAAGTGGCGTAAAATTTAATGCTTAAATAAAGTGCGCCGTAAATAAACACCGCCGTCCATTTTAGAGCTCGCGCCGCCACCATATAGTCGGCTGATGGTTTTCTCCTTCATTTATTTCACGCGAGCCGTGAACAACCTCGTTGCCATCAAGAGAGCCAGCGAGGAGCGGTGACAAATGGCGGCGGGGACCACGAACGACGACAGCGATTAACCTTTTGACATATTTGTGTCAAAAGGGTGGTTGCCAGTTGCCAGCAAACGGCGAGATTCGGAGAGAGGTTATGGCCTGCTGCACATCAGGCTATAGCGGGGCGATTCGCAGAAGTGTGTCATCGATCGGCGAAAGCGCGCAGTAGGCGAGGAGATCTGCCGCGTGTGAACTATCACGCGGGCAGCGCTTGTAACCCCTGTGACTGGAATTATATGACAGAGGACAACCTGACCTGATGGACAAATTGGTGTCATGCATTGGGGCCTGATAGCAGTGCCATAATGTTAATTGGACTGGCATCGGTGGAATTTGTTGACGTAATGCTTGATGCAAGCTTGATGAAGGATTCGATAGATTGTTGGTAGGACGGGATAAGGCTTGGATTGATTGAATGGATTTCCATTGAAATCCTGGAAGGATTACCAATGCAATCACCCAAAGATTTCCAATGAAATCCTGGAAGGATTTCCTCCAAAATATTGGGAGAATTTCCTCCAAAATCATGGAAGAATTTCCTCTAAAACCCAGGAAAGATTTCCAGCGAAATCCTGAGAAGATGCCCAGCGAAATCCGGAAGGATTTCCAGCGAAATCATGAGAGGATTTCCAATTAACGTCAAAATTCAAGGTATCGGGCGTCCCATCACACCATGGATGGAATTTCGGTTTTCAGCGTTGGCATTTCAATAATAGTGAATTTTGGTAATTTGCATAAAGGAACTCTCAATTCAACATATCTATTCAATCAGAACGACTGGATCCACAGATTGTCCGTAATGATTTGCCTTCTGTCTATATCAATGGGACAGTTGTCAATTTGAGTGTCTCAAACCAAACTTTCTCATCGCTCTACTGCTACACTGCCTCATGACACATTATCTAAACATTGTCTTTGCATCGAAAGCAATTTTTCGACATTTTCTCATGCAACGAGTGTCCCATTTGAGCAACACTTGTTTGGCGAGCGTCTTACTGTACATCACAGGGCTGAACTTGAACAAGATTAGTTCTCAAATCAACTGTTGCGGTTGCTGTCCGTCAGTTGAAAAACCCAACGATTCAGCGATTGGTTTTCTTAGATTTGAAAGTAAATCATCAATTTCGGCTGCCCCAGTTCAATTTACTTCTGATGCTTTTACTAAAACTTGATTTTAACGGTGACTTTTCGTTGAAGACATTCTCAAAATTTGCGAGTGTCTCGCCATAATTCAAAAGCACATTTTCCATTGTCAACTTAAACTAGATTAGGCATTATTTTAGCTCATAGGCAAATCAAATATCTTAGATATATCGTAGATCTTATGTACTGCTAACGGTATTCTTGAAACTAAATAAAAAATATAATTTCAAGTGTCCCAAACCGTTAAAGTGAAGTATTTTCGGCACTCTCACGAGTGTCATGCTCAGCATATTCTCATTTCACAACAATAACACTTCTGACACTTTTTAATAAAGCTTGATTTTTAGTTTAATTTTCAGTGTTGGCGTTTCAATGATCATAACTTTTGTTAATGTGGAAGAAGTTAGAATTCAAGTTTAATTGCCTTCTAGATTTGTGAGACACTTTAGAATACGAGTGTCCCAAGTCATTACTTAAAAACCATTTTCCACTTTTTACTGACTATTTTTAGATGAAATTTCATCTAAAGATTGTCTTCCCATTAAAAATATAATTTCAACATTTTCTCAATCTGCGAGTGTCCCACTTGAGTAACATTTTTTTTGACGAGTGTCTCACTGTACTTTAACTTGGGCATGATTAGGCCTTGATTAAAGGATCTGAGAAGTTCAACAGGACGATTCAGCGACTGGTGTTCTTGAATTATAACGTAAATTTCTTATTCCAGTGCCCAAATTGCTATGGAAGAGCATTTTCAGCATTCTTTGCGAGGATTTCTAGCGAAATCCTGTAAGGATTTCCATCGAAATCCTGGAAGAATCTACAGCGAAATCCTGGATAGACTTCCAGCGAAATCCTGGAAGAATCTACAGCGAAATCCTGGATGGATTTCCAGCGAAATTCTGGAAGGATTTCCAGCGAAAGCCTGGAAGGATTTCCAGCGAAATCCTGGAAGAATTTCCAGCGAAATCCTGTGAGGACTCCAGCGAAATCCTAGAAGGATTTCCGACGAAATCCTGAGAGGATTTCTGGCGAAATCCTGAGAGGATTTCCGGCGAAATCCTGAGAGGATTTCCGGCGAAATCCTGAGAGGATTTCCGGCAAAATCCTGAGAGGATTTCCGGCGAAATCCTGGAAGGATTTCCAGCGAAATCCTGGAAGGATTTCCAGCGAAATCCTGGAAGGATTTCCAGCGAAATCCTGGAAGGATTTCCAGCGAAATCCTGGAAGGATTTCCAGCGAAATCCTGGAAGGATTTCCAGCGAAATCCTGGAATGATTTCCAGCGAAATCCTGGAAGGATTTCCAGCGAAATCCTGGAAGGATTTCCAGCGAAATCCTGGAAGGATTTCCAGTGAAATCCTGGAAGGATTTCCAGCGAAATCCTGGGAGGATTTCCAGTGAAATCCTGGGAGGATTTCCAGCGAAATCCTGGGAGGATTTCCAGCAAAATCCTGGGAGGATTTCCAGCGAAATCCTGGGAGGATTTCCAGCGAAATCCTGGGAGGATTTCCAGCGAAATCCTGGGATGATTTCCAGTGAAATCCTGGGAGGATTTCCAGCGAAATCCTGGAAGGATTTCCGGCGAAATCCTGGAAGGATTTCCGGCGAAATCCTGGAAGGATTTCCGGCGAAATCCTGGAAGGATTTCCGGCGAAATCCTGGAAGGATTTCCGGCGAAATCCTGGAAGGATTTCCAGCGAAATCCTGGGAGGATTTCCAGCGAAATCCTGGGAGGATTTCCAGCGAAATCCTGGGAGGATTTTCAGCGAAATCCTGGAAGGATTTCCAGCGAAATCCTGGAAGGATTTCCGGCGAAATCCTGGAAGGATTTCCGGCGAAATCCTGGGAGGATTTCCAGCGAAATCCTGGGAGGATTTCCTGCGAAATCCTGGGAGGATTTCCAGCGAAATCCTGGGAGGATTTCCAGCGAAATCCTGGGAGGATTTCCTGCGAAATCCTGGGAGGATTTCCAGCGAAATCCTGGGAGGATTTCCAGCGAAATCCTGGGAGGATTTCCAGCGAAATCCTGGGAGGATTTCCAGCGAAATCCTGGGAGGATTTCCAGCGAAATCCTGGGAGGATTTCCAGCGAAATCCTGGGAGGATTTCCTGCGAAATCCTGGGAGGATTTCCAGCGAAATCCTGGGAGGATTTCCAGCGAAATCCTGGGAGGATTTCCAGCGAAATCCTGGGAGGATTTCCAGCGAAATCCTGGGAGGATTTCCAGCGAAATCCTGGGAGGATTTCCAGCGAAATCCTGGGAGGATTTCCAGCGAAATCCTGGGAGGATTTCCAGCGAAAACCTGGGAGGATTTCCAGCGAAATCCTGGGAGGAATTTCAGCGAAATCCTGGGAGGATTTCCAGCGAAAACCTGGGAGGATTTCCAGCGAAATCCTGGGAGGATTTCCTGCGAAATCCTGGGAGGATTTCCAGCGAAATCCTGGGAGGATTTTCAGCGAAATCCTGGGAGGATTTTCAGCGAAACCCTGGGAGGAGTTCCAGCGAAATCCTGGGAGGATTTTCAGCGAAATCCTGGGAGGATTTTCAGCGAAACCCTGGGAGGAGTTCCAGCGAAATCCTGAAAGGATTTCCAGCGAAATCCTGGAAGGATTTCCAGCGAAATCCTGGAAGGATTTCCGGCGAAATCCTGGAAGGATTTCCGGCGAAATCCTGGAAGGATTTCCGGCGAAATCCTGGAAGGATTTCCGGCGAAATCCTGGAAGGATTTCCGGCGATATCCTGGAAGGATTTCCGGCGAAATCCTGGAAGGATTTCCGGCGAAATCCTGGAAGGATTTCCGGCGATATCCTGGAAGGATTTCCGGCGAAATCCTGGAAGGATTTCCGGCGAAATCCTGGAAGGATTTCCGGCGAAATCCTGGAAGGATTTCCAGCGAAATCCTGGAAGGATTTCCGGCGAAATCCTGGGAGGATTTCCAGCGAAATCCTGGGAGGATTTCCAGCGAAATCCTGGGAGGATTTCCAGCGAAATCCTGGGAGGATTTCCAGCGAAATCCTAGGAGGATTTCCAGCGAAATCCTGGGAGGATTTCCAGCGAAATCCTGGGAGGATTTCCAGCGAATTCCCGGAAGGACCTCAGCGCAATCCTGGGAGGATTTCCAGCGAAATCCTGGGAGGATTTCCAGCGAAATCCTGGGAGGATTTCCAGCGAAATCCTGGGAGGATTTCCAGCGAAATCCTGGGAGAATTTCCAGCGAAATCCTGGGAGGATTTCCAGCGAAATCCTGGGAGGATTTCCAGCGAAATCCTGGGAGGATTTCCAGCGAAATCCTGGGAGGATTTCCAGCGAAATCCTGGGAGGATTTCCAGCGAAATCCTGGGAGGATTTCCAGCGAAATCCTAGGAGGATTTCCAGCGAAATCCTGGGAGGATTTCCAGCGAAATCCTGGGAGGATTTCCAGCGAAATCCTGGGAGGATTTCCAGCGAAATCCTGGGAGGATTTCCAGCGAAATCCTGGGAGGATTTCCAGCGAAATCCTGGGAGGATTTCCAGCGAAATCCTGGGAGGATTTCCAGCGAAATCCTGGGAGGATTTCCAGCGAAATCCTGGGAGGATTTCCAGCGAAATCCTGGGAGGATTTCCAGCGAAATCCTGGGAGGATTTCCAGCGAAATCCTGAGAGGATTTCCAGCGAAATCCTGGGAGGATTTCCAGCGAAATCCTGGGAGGATTTCCAGCGAAATCCTGGGAGGATTTCCAGCGAAATCCTGGGAGGATTTCCAGCGAAATCCTGGGAGGATTTCCAGCGAAATCCTGGGAGGATTTCCAGCGAAATCCTGGGAGGATTTCCAGCGAAATCCTGGGATGATTTCCAGCGAAATCCTGGAAGGATTTCCAGCGAAATCCTGGGAGGATTTCCAGCGAAATCCTGGGAGGATTTCCAGCGAAATCCTGGGAGGATTTCCAGCGAAATCCTGGGAGGATTTCCAGCGAAATCCTGGGAGGATTTCCAGCGAAATCCTGGGAGGATTTCCAGCAAAATCCTGGGAGGATTTCCAGCGAAATCCTGGGAGGATTTCCAGCGAAATCCTGGGAGGATTTCCAGCGAAATCCTGGGAGGATTTCCAGCGAAATCCTGGGAGGATTTCCAGCGAAATCCTGGGAGGATTTCCAGCGAAATCCTGGGAGGATTTCCAGCGAAATCCTGGGAGGATTTCCAGCGAAATCCTGGGAGGATTTCCAGCGAAATCCTGGGAGGATTTCCAGCGAAATCCTGGGAGGATTTCCAGCGAAATCCTGGGAGGATTTCCAGCGAAATCCTGGGAGGATTTCCAGCGAAATCCTGGGAGGATTTCCAGCGAAATCCTGGGAGGATTTCCAGCGAAATCCTGGGAGGATTTCCAGCGAAATCCTGGGAGGATTTCCAGCGAAATCCTGGGAGGATTTCCAGCGAAATTCTGGGAGGATTTCCAGCGAAATCCTGGGAGGATTTCCAGCGAAATCCTGGGAGGATTTCCAGCGAAATCCTGGGAGGATTTCCAGCGAAATCCTGGGAGGATTTCCAGCGAAATCCTGGGAGGATTTCCAGCGAAATCCTGGGAGGATTTCCAGCGAAATCCTGGAAGGATTTCTAGCGAAATCCTGGGAGGATTTCCAGAGAAATCCTGGGAGGATTTCAAGAGAAATCCTGGGAGGATTTCCAGCGAAATCCTGGGAGGATTTCCAGCGAAATCCTGGGAGGATTTCCAGCGAAATCCTGGGGGGATTTCCAGCGAAATCCTGGGGGGATTTCCAGCGAAATCCTGGGGGGATTTCCAGCGAAATCCTGGGGGGATTTCCAGCGAAATCCTGGGAGGATTTCCCGTGATATCCTGGGAGGATTTCCAGCGAAATCCTTGGAGGATTTCCAGCGAAATCTTGGGATGATTTCCAGCGAAATCCTGGGAGGATTTCCAGCGAAATCCAGGGAGGATTTCCAGCAAAATCCTGGGAGGATTTCCAGCGAAATCCTGCGAGGATTTTCAGCGAAATCCTGGGAGGATTTCAGCGAAATCCTGGGAGGATTTCCAGCGAAATCCTGGGAGGATTTCCAGCGAAATCCTGGGAGGATTTCCAGCGAAATCCTGGGAGGATTTCCAGCGAAATCCTGGGAGGATTTCCAGCGAAATCCTGGGAGGATTTCCAGCGAAATCCTGGGAGGATTTCCAGCGAAATCCTGGGAGGATTTCCAGCGAAATCCTGGGAGGATTTCCAGCGAAATCCTGGGAGGATTTCCAGCGAAATGCTGGGAGGATTTCCAGCGAAATGCTGGGAGGATTTCCAGCGAAATCCTGGGAGGATTTCCAGCGAAATCCTGGGAGGATTTCCAGCGAAATCCTGGGAGGATTTCCAGCGAAATCCTGGGAGGATTTCCAGCGAAATCCTGGGAGGATTTCCAGCGAAATCCTGGGAGGATTTCCAGCGAAATCCTGGGAGGATTTCCAGCGAAATCCTGGGAGGATTTCCAGCGAAATCCTGGGAGGATTTCCAGCGAAATCCTGGGAGGATTTCCAGCGAAATCCTGGGAGGATTTCCAGCGAAATCCTGGGAGGATTTCCAGCGAAATCCTGGGAGGATTTCCAGCGAAATCCTGGGAGGATTTCCAGCGAAATCCTGGGAGGATTTCCAGCGAAATCCTGGGAGGATTTCCAGCGAAATCCTGGGAGGATTTCCAGCGAAATCCTGGGAGGATTTCCAGCGAAATCCTGGGAGGATTTCCAGCGAAATCCTGGGAGGATTTCCAGCGAAATCCTGGGAGGATTTCCAGCGAAATCCTGGGAGGATTTCCAGCGAAATCCTGGGAGGATTTCCAGCGAAATCCTGGGAGGATTTCCAGCGAAATCCTGGGAGGATTTCCAGCGAAATCCTGGGAGGATTTCCAGCGAAATCCTGGGAGGATTTCCAGCGAAATCCTGGGAGGATTTCCAGCGAAATCCTGGGAGGATTTCCAGCGAAATCCTGCGAGGATTTCCAGTGAAATCCTGCGAGGATTTCCAGTGAAATCCTGCGAGGATTTCCAGTGAAATCCTGCGAGGATTTCCAGCGAAATCCTGCGAGGATTTCCGGCGAAATCCTGTGAGGATTTCCAGTGAAATCCTGTGAGGATTTCCAGTGAAATCCTGCGAGGATTTCCAGTGAAATCCTGCGAGGATTTCCAGTGAAATCCTGCGAGGATTTCCAGTGAAATCCTGCGAGGATTTCCAGTGAAATCCTGCGAGGATTTCTAGTGAAATCCTGCGAGGATTTCCAGTGAAATCCTGCGAGGATTTCCAGTGAAATCCCGGGAGGATTTCCAGCAAAATTCTGGGAGGATTTCCAGCGAAATCCTGGGAGGATTTTCAGCGAAATCCTGGGAGGATTTCAAGTGATATTCTTCCAGGATTCCGGAGAAAACCCTTCCAGGATTTCCGGTGAAATTCTGGAAGAATTTCCTCCGGAATCCTGGAAGGAATTTCCTGGGAGGATTTCCAGCGAAATCCTGGGAGGATTTCGAGCGAAATCCTGGGAGGATTTCCAGCGTAATACTGGAAGGACTTCCAACGAAATCCTGGAAGGATTTCCAGCTCAAATGTCTTAAACCGTTATGGAAATGCATTGTCAACACCTTTTTAGGCATATTTTTGCTGCGGCTGTCTCGCCTAAAGAACATTGGTTTTGTGAGTGTCCCACCACAGTACGGATCCACATTACCAAGTTTTCAACTCTAACAATAATTGAACTCAGTTCAGGTAAAATCTTTTAGATCGATTACTGCCACTCAATGCAAGAAAACTTAGGTATAATATTCCAGCAATAGTCATTCAAATTCACAATAAAATGATCAATTTAATTTCACTTTATTGAAGTTGTTTTAAGGTATATGCAAATTCTGCGAGTGTCCCACTCATAAAAAACTTGTTTTGCGAGCTTCCCGCTACTGCACATATACATATAACGTGGATTTCAGTTTTAACTAGCTTAAGCCTCAGGTCACTCAATTGAAAAGACATTACAGATCCGACAATCCAGTGACAGCACTTAAGATCCAAAACAAATGGTCTATTCGAGTGTTCTGAATCGTAAGAGATAAGCATTTTCACCACTCTCTCGCCTGTTCCGGCTAGAATTGTCTTACTTTTCTATAACAAATACTTCAGATTCCTGTTTTCAATTTCATTAAAGTTGCTTTCACGACATTTTCTGATTCCGTGGGTGTCTCACCTAGACAAAATTTGTTTCGCGAGCGTCCCATCATTCACTATATGGCCATATATTATTTGTTAGGAAACTTTGTTTTGAAGTTTTGTTTGGATCCAAGATAATTTTTACATATATTTTTTTCTGCGGGTGTCTCATCTAAAAAACGATTGTTTTGCGAATGTCTCACCACTGTCTCGATGCGCATTGTCTAGTTGACAAGGTACCTCTGGATTCCCCGATCGATTACTGTCTCTCGATTTTAAATAATAATTTAGATTCGACAAACCTGTGCCAGTAATTTAGATCCATAAGACATTGCCAATTCGAGTTTAAATTTCAAAAGAATTAGATCCATCAATGCAAACGCAGTCACAATACAATGATAATTTCGAATGTCCTGAATTGTTATGAAAACCCATTTTCAATACTCTTCCGAGTGTCTCATCGAGAAGTGTCCCAACAACAACCACTACAAATTCTAAGTTCCTCTCGAGGTTTGCCTATAAAATTTTATCTTGAAGTTTTCTTACCATCGTGGGTTTTTTTTTCAGCATTTTTAAAGTCTGCGGGCGTCCCACAATGCAACGAGTGTCTCATCGCTGCACGGGTACACATTACTTGCGTCTCTACACAAGCAAGCTGAGACCTAACTTTCGAGTATGAACATAAATTGCTACGTTTGCTATAATGTTTATAGCAAACTATTATCCCATTCCTCCCATCACTTTTTACCGCCCTAAAGACGGCCCAAATAGCTTAGAAAACCACCTTTTATGTCTCGTCATCCGGCGTCGGCATCACCCTTCACGATTATCGCACGCTGCTGATTTGTAGACGTAGCTTTCCATGACTTCGTTTTCGCCACATATCATCATCACCATTATCGCCCTAATCCCTGCTGCCGCCGCCGTAGGGTTGTTATATACCGTAAACAAACCGTTTCGAGGGGTCTATCAACCGACGGATGATCCGGTATATTCTTTCGCCATTGCGGTGTAAGAAAACAGAGAAAATTCGCACTCTCATCTTGGTCGAATTGATAGGAAAAGTTAGGGTTGATCCACCTTCAACAGGATTCGGCCTTTCTCAAACAATGTCTAAAACTTCTTGAGTTGGATTTTCCCCTCTTCTCCGTTAGAACCGTACGAAAATCAGTTTCGTCTAACCCTCTATTTAGCCGTCGCAACAAACGAGCAAACGACTTGAACAACGACCGTCGTTGCCGTCGTCGTCCTCTTAGTCGCCGACGCCGTCCCCTTAGGGTGAGAGTGAAAGGAAAAAGATAATCCCGTGATTACTGTTTCGTGACAGCATCATCACTTCGTCGAGTACCAAGCTCTAACGTCTCTGTGCTGTTGTTCATAATGTTGTTGTTGTAGCGCTTTGCTAATGATAGTTTTTACGACTCGAGTCGCACCAACAAATCCTTCCTTTTCTGTGGTGGCTGGAGCTAATTCTCCCCGTGCTTTGGTCACCCTAATCCCACTCTCCCCCCAAAAAAACTAATTTTTCACTGTGTCTTTCGCCACAGCACAGTCAGTGGACGAAGCAATCCCTTTGGCTAATAAATAACACGTCTGGACCATATCTCAATTAGGAATGGGTATCGTTTGCTTTTTTCTCTTTCCGAGGTCTCTTCTTGGCCAGTAGTGCCTTACGAGTTCTCTAGAATAAGAAACTTGTCGTCGTCGTTGCACGGTGGAACTATATATCTCTGGCGAAACGAGAGTATGTTGTGCTGCTAGGAGCAATATTCGTGTGTCGCGTGCTTGTTGGAAACAGACGGAGATTTTTTCTTGAAGAAAAAAGAAACATTTGTCACTTGGACCAAAGTGGGTGAGAGCATTCTGCGAAGAAGCGAAGGTGGTCCACCCTATTTCGCTAATGGGATAATCTCGGCTTGGAACGGATTTTCTATGGATAGTCAAGTTTAAGCTTGCTGGAAAAATTAAAGCTGATGCGATACTAGACGGTAGGAATTGTGTTAACAGACTGAAAAACATTTTCAACGACAGTGGGACGCTGTTACTCGATTGGGACACTCGCAGTTAAAGAAAATGTGATTGTCGAAGGGAAGACAATCTTTAGATGAAGCCATGTTCATGAAACTTTCTCAAGTGTGTAAAAAGGTTTTTTTAGTAATGTGGTAATGGTTTTTAAGAGTCGGAAGGTCGGAAGTTTTTAAGTTCGGAAGAGTATTGTAAGTGATTTTAGTTAACGATTCGGGACACTCAAATTTATCATTTTATTGCGAATTGAAATAACTATCTCTAAATTGTCGGATCTTAATCTTCTTGAATTGTGAGACAGTAATCGATCTAAAAGTGCAGATGCATGGCCTGACTTGAGCCCTAACCTAGACAAAACTGCAGATCTGGCAATACTCATACGAACAGTGGTGAGACGCTCACAAAACAAATATTGCCTAGGTGGGACACCCGTAGAATAGGAAATTACGGGAGAACAACTTCGGTGGAACGGAAGCTTTACGATAAAATTCTAACAAAATCCTCCTAGAATCTGAAGTTTTTGTTGTTGGAAAGTGAGACAATCCTCGATGAGACAGTCGGAGGAATGTTAGAAATGCTTTTTCGTAACGACAATTTGGGACACTCGAATTGACAAATTATTATGGATCTAAAGGACTGACGACACTGGTTCGTCGAATCTAACTGATTTAGAATTGAGAGACAGTGATCGATCTGAGAATCCAGAGGTATTCTTGTTTGAATTGTAAACCAGACACTCGCAAAATATACGTTTTTCTAGGTGAGACACCCGTAGTAAAAAATAAACGTATGAAAAAGATCTAGAATTGAAATAAAATTTTAAAATATAATTTCCTAACGAAGTATCAAAAGAATAGTTGTTGTAAAGTGAATCAATCGTAGAGGGGACAAACGAAATAGTGTTCACAATGCATTTCCATCAAGATTTGGGACACTTTTGTTGGCCTAGGAGATAGTCATCCGATCAACTCGATTGGTTCTAGTTGAAAATAAAGTTTCCAATCAATATGTGTCCATACAGTAAATGATGAGACGCTCACAAAACAAGTATAGCCTAGGTGGGATACTCACAGAATCAGAAAAACGGAGAAAAAAACGGAGAAACAACTTTGATGGAATGAAATCGTTTCGATATATTGTCACAGAAATCTAGAAATCTAATGTATTTGTTGTTGGAAAGTGGGACAATTCTAGCTGAGACAGGCGGAAATGCTCTTAACTGCTACGATTCAGAATACTCAAATTGACCATTCCTTATGGATCTCACTGAATTGGCAGATCAAAGATGTCTTTTGAATTGAGTGATCTGAGGCTTAACCTCTAGAAAAACTGTTAACCAGGTATTATGCATACGAACAGTAGTGAGATGCTCGCTAAACAAATTTTTCCTTAATGGGACGTCCGCAGAATTAGCAAATACCGAAAAACAGCTGCGATAGAATAAAAATTTATGATAAAGTCTCATTGACATCCAGGAATTTGAAGTATTTGTCTTTGAGAAGTGATACTTCTCTAAATGGGACAGTCGGAAAACCCCGGTACAATCAAATTGTTCATTTTAATGTTAATATGGAGAACTACCATTGGATTGCTGAGCCTAAGTTTTCTTGAACTGAGTGACAGTAATCGATCTGAGAGGTTTTCCCTGAATTGAATCCCATTATTGTTGAAGTTGAAAACCAACTAATGCGGATCCGTACTGTGGCGGGACACTCGCAATACCATGTTCTTCAGGCGAGACACCCGCAGACTAAAAATATGTCTGAAAAAAGTATTGACAATGCATTTTCTTAACGTTTTGAGACACTTCAGTTGATCTAGAAGACAGTCACTAAGTCTTCTACTATCAGATGCTTGTTTGAACTAGGAGACAGTACCAGTCAAGCTATAAGACATTACCTGCATTGAGGTCCTGATTGATTCAAGTTAAAAAGCAAAAGTGTCGAGGTAATCAGTGCTTTTATTGATGGGACGCTCGTAAAACAAATGTTACCTAGATGGTACACCCAAAGTATGTCAGAAAATGGATTCGATGAAAAAATAAACACTTAAAATTCAAACTTCACTCAAAAATACCACAAGGTTTTTTTTTGTAAAGTAAGACAGTTCTAGGTGGGATAGTCGAATGTGAGAGAGAGAGTCGAAAATGTTTTCTTGTTTCGATTTGGGACACTTGAATTGATTACTTTCATGGATGTAGAAGACAGTTACTGGAAAATCGGATCTAAAATGCCTTTTGGACTTGGGAAGACAGTAATCAGAATGGCTTAGAACCCTTAAGTATGACTAAATCATGTTGATTCTGGAGTAGAGTTCATCTTTACCATGATGAGACACCCAAAAATTTAGAAAATATTAGAAAAATATCTTGCACGAAAAGGGAACTTCAAAATCAAGTTTCATAAGGAAGCATCGAAGGTATATCCATACGGCGGGACACTCGTCAAATCAATGTTTTATAGATGAGACACCCGCAGAGTAAGGAACAAAATCAAGTTTCCTATTTAAGTGTTAAGAGAATTGCTGTTTTAAAGTAAAATAAACGAATGAAAGTCATTCGAGATAGTGTTGACAATGCGTTTCCAAAAGATTTGATAGTTGGTCTAGAAGACAGTCACTTGCTCGTAAGAAGAACTTTTCTTTTAATTGAGAGGCAGTTAGTGATCAATGTGTTTTTTTTTGGCTCAATTTGAAAATAAAATGTCGATATACGTCGATATACATGTACGTACAGAAAGTGGTGGGACACTACCATTGTCCTAAATCTGTCTAGGTGGGACACCCACAGAATGTCAGATGATGGAGACGATGAAAAACTCAATAATCATATTCCATAAGAACGCGTCAGAAGTATTTTTTGTACAAAAGTGAGGCAACACTAGATGTGAAAGTCAAGATAGTGTCCAAAATTCTTTCCATTACAGAATTAGGATACTCCGATTGATAACTTTTATGTGAATCTAGAAAACATTCACTAGACAATCACATCTAAGATGTCTTTTTGAACTGGGAAAACAGTAACGAAACGCTTTAGATTGGCTTGAAATCCTAAAATTAGGCGTAACCTTGTTGAATCTGGAGTAAGGTTTATTTGCACGACCGTGAGACACCCACGAGTTTCGAGAATATTAAAAAACAATCTTCCGTGGAGAGAAAATTTCAAATTAAAGTTTAATAAGGAAGCATCGCGGGTAGATCGAGATGCGACAGCAGTAAGAATGCTCTTCCGAAGCAATTCGGGACATCATAATTGATATTTGACTTTTAAATCTAAGAAAAGCAGCCTCTGGATCGTTGGGTTAAACCATATAATGTACATCCGTATAGTGGGACGCTCGCAAAACAAATGCTCATTAGGTGAGACATCCACAGGTGTCGAAGTTATATATGTCTGTAGTTAGTAGAGATGGGACGCTCGCACAACAAATGTTGCCTAGTTGAGACACCCACAGAATGTCGGAAAATGGATTTGATGACGAAAAAACTCTAAAACCAAGCTTCATAGGAAAGTGTCAGAAGTAATTTTTGCTGGAAAGTGAGACGGCCCAGGGTAGGACGTTCGAAAGAGTCCTGGAAATGCTTTTCTGTAACGATTTAGGACAATTTTATGTAAAAATCAAATCTAAGATGTCTTTTTAATTATAGATTATAACCTAAAATGAGGTCCAATCGTGTTCCAGTTTACAATCAAGTAATGTACATCTGTAGGATGGAAAGACGCCTACAAATTCAGAAACGAAAAGTAATGTTTCTTAAGAAAGCGTCAGCGGTCAGCTGTGGGACAGTCGAGAGAATGTTGGAAATGCGCTACCGTATCGATTTAACACACGTGGCCTTTTTAACTGAGTGACAGCAACCATAACAGTTCAAGTTGAACCAAATGTACATCCATGGGACACTCGGCAAGCAAATATTGCTCAGCTGGGACACTCACAGAATGTTGGCAAATGCTTATTTTGATGGAAAGACAATCTTTAAAAAATGTGTAATGAAAAGTGGTGAAAAGGTTTCTTTTGAAACGTCTTGGGACACACCAATTGATTACTGTCTCATTGATCATAATTGGAGATAATGATTACGGACAACCATCGTATTCAGTCGTTTGGATTCAACAGACAAGTTGAATTGAGGACGGTAAAAAACGAAATTCCATCCATGGTGTAATGGGACGCCCGTAGCCTTGAATATTGCGCTGCAAATGAGGTTGAAACGAATTTCTAGTCGTAGTGTAATGGGACATCCGTGCTATACGATTGACTGTCTGTTGGAGCATGCTGATTCAAGAGATCTATAATGGCAGTAAAATGCTCGAAAATGGTTGAAAATATTTCCAACAAAATAGGAATCTCGTGAGGTATTTCAGGATACATTTCATTTCATAAAAGGTGATGGGATATGGTACATGATTAGAAATCCTATATTCGGAATCACAATTTTTAGAGGATTCTCGGGGTTTTTGGGCGAATCTCACAAGATTATTTGATGAAACTTGGTCATTTAGGCAATTCAGGATTGAGTGTGCAGGTCAATCATGAAAGTATTTTCCAGCAAATCCCGAGAAGATTCTCTGGAGAATCCTGGGAGGATTCTTCGCCAATCCTACGAGGATCCTCGAGTCAACCCTGAGAGAATTCTGGGGCCAATCCTGAGAGGATTCTAGGTCAATCCGAAGATTATTTTCTGGCAAACCCTGGGAAGACTCTTGACCCAATTCTAAAAGGTTCCTAATGTCAATACTGAGAGGTTTCTGGGTCAAATTCCGAGATAATGGTCTGGCGAATTCTGGGAGGGTTCATATTCCAATCCGAACAGGACCTCATGCCAATTCCAAAAGGATCCTCGGGTCAATTCTGGGAGTATTTTCAAGAAAGGATTTTGGGGGCCAAACCCGAGATAATTCTTTGAAAAATCAAAATACCATTCTTGGGACAATCGCAAGAGGATCTTCGGGTAAATCCTGAGAGGATTCTCGGGTCAAATCTAGAAGTATCGTCGTGTCAATCTCGAGAGGATTTCAGGCTATCCCGAGAGAATCCTCGGGTCAGTCATGAGAGGATTCTGGATCCAATCTCTGGACGATTCTTTGGCAAATCCTGAGAAGATTTATGCGCCAATATCAAGTCAATGCTTCGGCCAACCCTTAGATGATCAATCCCGATATAAATCTCTGGCGAATCCTGAAAGGATTATCGGACGAATCTTAAGAAGATACTAGGGCCAATCCTAAGAGGATCTTCGGGTCAATCCTGAGAGCACTTTCGAGGAATACCCAAGAGATTCTAAGGTTAATCCCGGAAGAGTTCTCGAGCCAATCTTTAGAGAATTCAGGGTCCAATCCCGAAATGATTCTCTACTAGAGAATCTTGAGAGGATTCTTGGGCCAGACCCAATAGGATCCCTGGAACAATCCTGAAAAGATTCTGGGACCAATTTCAAGATGATTCTCTGGTCTTGATGAGATTAACTCTGTGATTTTGACGAGACCAACTCTGTGGTCTTGACGAGAGCAACTCTGTGGTCTTGACGAGACCAACTCTGTGGTCTTGACGAGAGCAACTTTGTGGTCTTGACGAGACCAACTCTGTGGTCTTGACGAGACCAACTCTGTGGTCTTGACGAGACCAACTCTGTGGTCTTGACGAGACCAACTCTGTGGTCTTGGCGAGACCAACTTTGTGGCCTTGACGAGACCAACTCTGTGGTCTTGACGAGACCAACTCTGTGGTCTTGACGAGACCAACTCTGTGGTCTTGACGAGACCAACTCTGTGGTCTTGACGAGACCAACTTTGTGGTCTTGACGAGACCAACTATGTGGTCTTGACGAGACCAACTCTGTGGTCTTGACGAGACCAACTCTGTGGTCTTGACGAGACCAACTCTGTGGTCTTGACGAGACCAACTCTGTGGTCTTGACGAGACCAACTCTGTGGTCTTGACGAGACCAACTCTGTGGTCTTGACGAGACCAACTCTGTGGTCTTGACGAGACCAACTCTGTGGTCTTGACGAGACCAACTCTGTGGTCTTGACGAGTCCAACTCTGTGGTCTTGACGAGACCAACTCTGTGGTCTTGACGAGACCAACTTTGTGGTCTGGACGTGACCAACTCTGTGGTCTTGACGAGACCAACTCTGTGGTCTTGACGAGACTAACTCTGTGGTCTTGGCGAGAGAAACTCTGTGGTATTGACGAGACCAACTCTGTGGAGGATTTTCGACATAATCCTGAGAGACTCTTGGGGCCTAAGCCGAGTCACTGGTCAATCCCGAGACAGTTTTCAGGTAAATCACGGGGGATTCTTAGTTCAGAGAATGCGTGTGGAAGTCTTCAGACAAACCTAAGAAGATTCAGTCCCGAGATTACTCACGCATTCCTGGATCATTTTCGAGTGGCTTCTTAAACCTTCCAGTAATTGTAGTTCATCCCGGAAACAACCTCCACTGAAACTGGTAAACCATCTCGATCATTGATGAACAACAACCGACCTTTCAACGGCTTTTGAGGAATCCCAGTCCGCTAATCGAGGCTATCAACAACAAGATCGGGGCATGGGCTTTACGGGAGCTACTCGTCCCCATTCTCGTCGATTCGATTCGCTCCTTAAATGAAGCCATTACCCCTTTGGAGTTTGCCTCCCTCCATGAAGATCGAACCCAATTAGGCCGACCGATGAGATGGTGGTCCGAGTCCGATCGACGAAGTCTCGTTCAACAAATCGAGAGCACGATCCTCGACACGATAAGAGAGCGCTGTGGTCCGCAATAGCCGTAGAAACCGATCGATCCGGAGGCAGCGATAAACTCACTCTGGGCACAGACGGGGGGCCAAGAAATCGATCGGCAATTAAATTCAGCATAAAAGCGCATGTTTCACGGCAACCAGCGAAGGCAGCAGTAAGTAGTCGGACGTCATCCAATTAATTTTCAATAAAAAACGGCGATCTTTTTTCTCTTGGTGGAACATCGAGAGATCACTCGGAGCGATCGAACACGACGACTACGGTCGAAACTATAACCAATTTGTAGGAAATTTGCCTGAAGCTCCACCACCGAGTAGTAGCACAGTCGGATTCCTTGGTGTTGACTGTCTTGTCTTGCCACGGCGGCAGAGAAGCGAGCGCAATCTTGCAAGATGGCTTGTCGTTGATAAGCCGGACAGAGAAAAGATGGAAAGGGTAGCTGACTGCCAGTGCAGTGTACCTACCTAGTGAGCCTGTTGTGATGAATCGCGAAACCCCGCTGTCAACGCGTCCCGGAATGGGCCGAACTGGAGCCAGAGGAGGGCCATGCTCATTACCACAGCAGGAATGGTGATCGAACTTACGGCAGAGATGGCGAGGGGTTTGCCAATGGAGCTGAGAGTGCTTGGAAGAACTCAAAACATTACGTGGATTGAAATTCCCATGCAAATACGTTGCAGAACAGTGTTACTACAATACATTTTATTAAAAAACCATTGAACAAATGGTTATTGTATGGTGATCCAACAATTTACTCTGCCATAGAAATTTCAAAAAATTAAATACATGGTTTGTACTGTGATCTAACAATTAACGATATGTTGTATGGTACCTAACGATAAATTGTGTAGTTTTTCTATTGTTTTTGTATGGTAACTACAATAAACTGTATCGTTATGATGCGTAAAATTCCCAGTCATCCGTGAAAAGGGGTAAAAAAATATAAATTTAGCATTTCATCGTGAAAATATGTACCGAAGAATTGTAAACTTGAGCATTCCAGAATGTGACATGAACTTCAATCAACTCTGCACAGACCCCTCGAACCAATCTTTCGCAAGATATTAATATTTATGAGCGTGTCGATCTTCCCTGTACCTTCGTTCGTACGTGCCCAAAACCTGTGGTGGCAGTTAAAAAGGGGGAAAAGAAATCATACTCCGTTGCAAATTCGATTACCGTGCTGCAACAACCTCTGCTTCTTGTCTGTTCTGTTACAGAGTGGTTGGTTGTCGAAATCGGGAAACTGGTCGATCAATCAAACTGGCTGTGTCCTCCTGCGTTTGCTGAACTGACTTTGTGTGTTCCATAAAAAGATGTAAATTACATGCAGGCAGGCCGCAGGTACTAGCTGTTGCATCGCTTTTTGCTGTCCTTTTTAGGTTAGGTTTGGCGTGGACTGTCGTCCAGGTGAAGTCCGAAGACTACGACGAGACGGTCGGTTGTCAGGTTTCACTTAATGTTGCGTTTTTCATTCTTATCATTTATTTTGCGAAATTGGAATCAATCAAAACCCCTTGAAAGAATATCGGAGATCCGATTGGAGCGATAGTGTTGCCCGCACAGTTATCAATTACCGTCAAACGGGGATACTTGCAACAGCGGTGTAACTTGCAACACGATGACATACATTAAATGTGAAGTATTTTCTAATAATAATGAATACTAGTATGCCCTACTATTTCGTTTATAGAGATTATGTGTATCGAAGATCGAATTAGTGGAAAAATTAGTTTTATTTCTTTGTTTATTGTTTAGCTACACTGTTAAAACGATTTGCTTATTTTATGCCATAAAAACAAGTATGAAGATCGTGCTTCACCCCTCCCCTATGGTAAGTGTGATAAGTCTGATGACCTAGCTTGCAGTTAGGGTACCTAATAGTAAGCTCAGCTAAACGATAAAAGTTTGATAAACTTATCGACTAAGTAATGTAAAAAATCATTATTATATTCGACAACCATTATGGGGTAACTTGCAACAGTTGAATTTGACGGAACCTTCAATTATTTAACTTTATTTCACGATATTTTTGACATAAATAACCGAAATGGATCATTTATCGATTACGTAACGCGTTCATTTACAAATGACTACTAATTTTTCAATTTTTTTGCACGTGGCCGTTTAACATTGTTAGGTAATACCATATTTTGAAGTTTTATTCATGTTTCATCTTGTTAAAAGTTCAATTCAGTATATAGACGCTTTAAAACAATCACCAACATCAATTCTGAATCTAAATGGAGTAAATTATTTCAACTGAATACCCAAATTAGCGACTTTTATATTTACAAAGTTGAATTAGGTGTGTATCAGTCATGTTATTTTAGCTAAAATTGCCAAACACCATTTCAAACTGAAAGCTACTTTAAGATGTCTCACTCTACCTTTTCAAAAAAATGACAATAATCATTGTTGACATTTTGTAACGAATACTGAGTCATGAGATCCATATATATTTTATATTTAAGGGACATGAGACATGTTGTTGAACGATATATTCTCGCTTGCAATAGCTATCAACCTTTTCATGAAAAAAATATACGTCAATTGGTTAGTGAACATCTTTTCAATGCATTTTTCATGCATTACATCAAAAATGTATAATACGACTAAGCACTAGAATGTTAGTGCTATATAATGATAGCTAACTTAGCTTCATGTCTTGTGTTGCAAGTTACCCCACAGATGGGGAAACTTGCAACAAGCACGTATTTCGCATCTCGTGATTAGGTGGCAACGTATTTTGGCAAATCAAGTGCTGCATAGTATTCTACTCGGGGTAATTAGCGTACAAGATGCTTTACAGGATGTTTCAAATATTTAGATTTTTAATGATATTACTTCAAAGTCGAAAAGTGTTGCAAGTTACCCCATTTGACGGTAATGATGTTTCTGTGCTTCTTATAAGATTGGCAGCTTATAAAGGGTTGTTCTTGTCTACACAGGGTTTTTATTTGTCCTTATGTAAATTTTCTATTTATTGCTTTCTTTATAATTTTTCCTTTAAATTATTTATTTTGTTTTTTTTTCTTAATAATTTTTAATTTTTCCATACAATCTACTCTTGATGAAGATTTCAGAGAAATCCGGACGAGGATTATAAAGAAATCCTGGGGAGGATTTCAGAGAAATCAAGAGAGAATATCAGAAAAATCCTGACGATTTTAAAGAAATCCTGATTATAGAAGCGAAATTCTGGTGATACCAGCAAAATCCTGACCAAGGATTTCAGAGAAATCCTGCCTGAGGATTTCAGAGGAATCCAGACGAGGATTCCAGAGAAATCCTGACGAGGATTTCAGAGGAAATCCTGACGAGGATTTCAGAGAAATCCTGACAGGAATTTCAGAGAAATCCTGACTGGGATTTCAGTGAAATTCTGACAGGGATTTCAGAGAAATTCTGGCAGGGATTTCAGAGAAATTCTGGCAGGGATTTCAAAGAAGTTCTGGCAGGGATTTCAAAGAAGTTCTGGCAGGGATTTCAGAGAAGTTCTGGCAGGGATTTCAGAGAAATCCTTACAGGGATTTCAAAGAAATAAGAGAAATCCTGACACGGTTTTCAGAGAAATCCTGACACGGATTTCAGAGAAATCCTGACCAGGATTTCAGCCTTCCAGGATTTCAGCGGAAATCCTTCCAGGATTTCGGTGGAAATCCTTCCAGGATTTCGGTGGAAATCCTTCCAGGATTTCGGTGGAAATCCTTCCAGGATTTCGGTGGAAATCCTTCCAGGATTTCGGTGGAAATCCTTCCAGGATTTCGGTGGAAATCCTTCCAGGATTTCGGTGGAAATCCTTCCAGGATTTCGGTGGAAATCCTTCCAGGATTTCGGTGGAAATCCTTCCAGGATTTCGGTGGAAATCCTTCCAGGATTTCGGTGGAAATCCTTCCAGGATTTCGGTGGAAATCCTTCCAGGATTTCGGTGGAAATCCTTCCAGGATTTCGGTGGAAATCCTTCCAGGATTTCGGTGGAAATCCTTCCAGGATTTCGGTTGAAGTCCTTCCAGGATTTCGGTGGAAGTCCTTCCAGGATTTCGGTGGAAATCCTTCCAGGATTTCGGTGGAAATCCTTCCAGGATTTCGGTG
The DNA here is from genome assembly GCF_035046485.1 of Aedes albopictus. NCBI lineage: Eukaryota > Metazoa > Arthropoda > Insecta > Diptera > Culicidae > Aedes > Aedes albopictus. The sequence goes on from NC_085136.1 coordinate 17,333,318, forward strand.
AAAATCCTTCCAGGATTTCGGTGGAAATCCTTCCAGGATTTCGGTGGAAATCCTTCCAGGATTTCGGTGGAAATCCTTCCAGGATTTCGGTGGAAATCCTTCCAGGATTTCGGTGGAAATCCTTCCAGGATTTCGGTGGAAATCCTTCCAGGATTTCGGTGGAAATCCTTCCAGGATTTCGGTGGAAATCCTTCCAGGATTTCGGTGGAAATCCTTCCAGGATTTCGGTGGAAATCCTTCCAGGATTTCGGTGGAAATCCTTCCAGGATTTCGGTGGAAATCCTTCCAGGATTTCGGTGGAAATCCTTCCAGGATTTCGGTGGAAATCTTTCCAGGATTTCGGTGGAAATCCTTCCAGGATTTCGGTGGAAATCCTTCCAGGATTTCGGTGGAAATCCTTCCAGGATTTCGGTGGAAATCCTTCCAGGATTTCGGTGGAAATCCTTCCAGGATTTCGGTGGAAATCCTTCCAGGATTTCGGTGGAAATCCTTCCAGGATTTCGGTGGAAATCCTTCCAGGATTTCGGTGGAAATCCTTCCAGGATTTCGGTGGAAATCCTTCCAGGATTTCGGTGGAAATCCTTCCAGGATTTCGGTGGAAATCCTTCCAGGATTTCGGTGGAAATCCTTCCAGGATTTCGGTGGAAATCCTTCCAGGATTTCGGTGGAAATCCTTCCAGGATTTCGGTGGAAATCCTTCCAGGATTTCGGTGGAAATCCTTCCAGGATTTCGGTGGAAATCCTTCCAGGATTTCGGTGGAAATCCTTCCAGGATTTCGGTGGAAATCCTTCCAGGATTTCGGTGGAAATCCTTCCAGGATTTCGGTGGAAATCCTTCCAGGATTTCGGTGGAAATCCTTCCAGGATTTCGGTGGAAATCCTTCCAGGATTTCGGTGGAAATCCTTCCAGGATTTCGGTGGAAATCCTTCCAGGATTTCGGTGGAAATCCTTCCAGGATTTCGGTGGAAATCCTCCCAGGATTTCGGTGGAAATCCTCCCAGGATTTCGGTAGAAATCCTCCCAGGATTTCGGTGGAAATCCTCCCAGGATTTCACTGGAAATCCTCCCAGGATTTCACTGGAAATCCTCCCAGGATTTCACTGGAAATCCTCCCAGGATTTCACTGGAAATCCTCCCAGGATTTCACTGGAAATTCTCCCAGGATTTCACTGGAAATCCTCCCAGGATTTCACTGGAAATCCTCCCAGGATTTCACTGGAAATCCTCCCAGGATTTCACTGGAAATCCTCCCAGGATTTCACTGGAAATCCTCCCAGGATTTCACTGGAAATCCTCCCAGGATTTCACTGGAAATCCTCCCAGGATTTCACTGGAAATCCTCCCAGGATTTCACTGGAAATCCTCCCAGGATTTCACTGGAAATCCTCCCAGGATTTCACTGGAAATCCTCCCAGGATTTCACTGGAAATCCTCCCAGGATTTCACTGGAAATCCTCCCAGGATTTCACTGGAAATCCTCCCAGGATTTCACTGGAAATCCTCCCAGGATTTCACTGGAAATCCTCCCAGGATTTCAATGGAAATCCTCCCAGGATTTCAATGGAAATCCTCCCAGGATTTCACTGGAAATCCTCCCAGGATTTCACTGGAAATCCTCCCAGGATTTCACTGGAAATCCTCCCAGGATTTCACTGGAAATCCTCCCAGGATTTCACTGGAAATCCTCCCAGGATTTCACTGGAAATCCTCCCAGGATTTCGCTGGACATCCTCCCAGGATTTCACTGGAAATCCTCCCAGGATTTCACTGGAAATCCTCCCAGGATTTCACTGGAAATCCTCCCAGGATTTCACTGGAAATCCTCCCAGGATTTCACTGGAAATCCTCCCAGGATTTCACTGGAAATCCTCCCAGGATTTCACTGGGAATCCTCCCAGGATTTCACTGGAAATCCTCCCTGGATTTCACTGGAATTCCTCTCAGGATTTCACTGGAAATCCTCCCAGGATTTCACTGGAAATCCTCCCAGGATTTCACTGGAAACCCTCCCAGGATTTCACTGGAAATCCTCCCAGGATTTCACTGGAAATCCTTTTAGGATTTCAACGGAAATCCTTTTAGGATTTCACCGGAAATCCTTTTAGGATTTCACCGGAAATCCTTTTAGGATTTCACCGGAAATCCTCTCAGGATTTCACCGGAAATCCTCTCAGGATTTTACCGGAAATCCTCTCAGGATTTCACCGGAAATCCTCTCAGGATTTCACCGGAAATCCTCTCAGGATTTCACCGGAAATCCTCTCAGGATTTCACTGGAAATCCTCCCAGGATTTCACTGGAAATCCTTTTAGGATTTCAACGGAAATCCTTTTAGGATTTCACCGGAAATCCTTTTAGGATTTCACCGGAAATCCTCTCAGGATTTCACCGGAAATCCTCTCAGGATTTCACCGGAAATCCTCTCAGGATTTTACCGGAAATCCTCTCAGGATTTCACCGGAAATCCTCTCAGGATTTTACCGGAAATCCTCTCAGGATTTCACCGGAAATCCTCTCAGGATTTCACCGGAAATCCTCTCAGGATTTCACCGGAAATCCTCTCAGGATTTCACCGGAAATCCTCTCAGGATTTCACCGGAAATCCTCTCAGGATTTTACCGGAAATCCTCTCAGGATTTCACCGGAAATCCTCTCAGGATTTTACCGGAAATCCTCTCAGGATTTCACCGGAAATCCTCTCAGGATTTCACCGAAAATCCTCTCAGGATTTCACCGGAAATCCTCTCAGGATTTCACCGGAAATTCTCTCAGGATTTCACCGGAAATCCTCTCAGGATTTCACCGGAAATCCTCTCAGGATTTCACCGGAAATCCTCTCAGGATTTCACCGGAAATCCTCTCAGGATTTCACCGGAAATCCTCTCAGGATTTCACCGGAAATCCTCTCAGGATTTCACCGGAAATCCTCTCAGGATTTCACCGGAAATCCTCTCAGGATTTCACCGGAAATCCTCTCAGGATTTCACCGGAAATCCTCTCAGGATTTCACCGGAAATCCTCTCAGGATTTCACCGGAAATCCTCTCAGGATTTCACCGGAAATCCTCTCAGGATTTCACCGGAAATCCTCTCAGGATTTCACCGGAAATCCTCTCAGGATTTCACCGGAAATCCTCTCAGGATTTCAACGGAAATCCTCACAGGATTTCACCGGAAATCTTCTCAGGATTTCACCAGAAATCTCAGGATGTCGCCTTCAGGAGTCCCACTTTTTGGACTAAAATAAATTCTAGTCATTTGGAACCACAAGCGAAACAGAAAGTAAAAACAAACCCGCAGAACGGCACAAATCCCCACTCGGGAAACTCGGAAAACAACAAATCCAATCTCGCATTTCAATTTGAATCGCTGCTGTTGCTGCTGGGTCGTGTTTGCATATTGCTTGCAGTCAGTAGAAAAATCTCCCAAACGACTACGGGGAAGTAATAGAGTCGGTTACCGCAGGAATTTTAACATTTTTTCTCAGACAAACTAGCTTCATCAGTTGGGACTCTTATCGGTATCCAGGATAAAAAGTCACCAAAGGTTTGCCATACGTTAGAATGGTACAACAACGCAATATAGTATGTTAAATCTTAACCATAAGGGTTATGGTTTAAGTCTAGTTCAAGATCCAAACAACTTTATTGATGATACACTGCAAAACAATTCATTTGTCCAATCATGGAATGTAAAATTGTGATACACGTTGTTGTTCGTACCATAAGATGAATAGTAACTGTATCGTTTGCTTCCAATTCAATGCCATATCGAAACAAATTGAATAGCATTTCAAGCAGGAACTCTTATCAGTATTGGGTTGGGTTCTTTGTTTCAACAAAAATATGAAAATAACCGAAACTCTCATCTTGTCATTGCTTTCCTGCTCTCATACAGAACGACACTAGACGAAATAGGAGACGTCCTGCTTGTGTTCTGATTCCTGCAAATCTCCATGCTTGAGAACGAAATGTTTTTGGCAATGATCCGTTTGGAAAAATGTCGTCCAAGGGGTCCTTGAATGTGGTTCGACACAATTTTTGGATTACTACACTGAAACAAATGCTTCTGTTGGAATAATACTTTCAACAATTTTGAAGTTGGAAATTGCATTAATGGTCGCAAATCAGGAATTTTAGTAATAACAAGTCACAATTTCAGTTGAAAATTTTCTGCGAAACATCCGCGTTAGCCTCGGTTGCAAAAAAATACACGAAAAAAGCAGCAAACGCATAAAAGAGAGGAAGGGGTCCACCGCCGCCACCAGGATACAATATTGTGTATCGTATTATATTTTTATGAATATGAAAGCGCGAACCGAGCTCAGGCAGAAAAAAAAACGCACACAAAATCCACATGCTGAGTGAGCTTGCAGATTCAACAACAGCAGCCGCCGCCGGAAAGTCAAACTGTGTGTTCTGCTTCTTCTTGTGGCGACGACGACAACGATGAGGACATTGGAGATGGGGGCGGAACAGATGCAGATGGAGCGCCCCTCGTCGCACCACCACTACCACCACAACCATCAGGATCATACAGGAAGGAAACAAGATGAATATGTTTTTGAGCTTTTCGCATGCCGGTCGATTCGTAAAAACTGAAATGGATACGACCGACCGAATTCGACAACCACCAGCCCGGGAGCAATAGGATGCGATGGGGGATCCCGAATAAAAGCTACCAACGAATTGGTAAGCTTAATCTCAACCATAAAGGTTACGGTTTACACCTATTTTGTGAACTCAACAGTTTCTTTTTGATGACACATTGATCAACAATCCATTTGTTTAATGAAATATGGAATGTAAATTTACGATACACGTTGTAGTTCGAACCATAAGATGAATCATAACTGTATCGTTTGTCTTCAATTTGATGTAACATGGAAATAAATTGTATAGCATTTCAAGTAGAGGAGTTGAAAGTCGAATTTACCACATATATTATTGTTCAACACCATAAGCTGTATTGTAATTGTGTGGTTTTACTGTTTTACAGTCAAAGTAAACGATATTAAAGGGTTATGAAGCTTTTCAATGCTTCATGGAGCATTTTCATTCGGGAATTCCATCGAATTGTGAATGCAACCCGGTTTTTTGGCAGGCTTGGTACGGCGGCATGAGGAAAAGTAATAATGTTTATATGCGGAAACCGACAGAGTCGATAGACTCCCTCCGAAACAGGAAACACGAGTTCTATCGGATAGCAGTTCCGATTGTGAGTCGGCGAGAGTGTGTGTATGTGTCGATGTCGAACTGAATGAAATATTCATATGAATCCGTGCATGAATTTTCAACTAGGCGGGTGTTCCACCCGCTATCCCGAACAAAAAATATTTCGAGTAATTATGCTAAACCGAAGAAGGGACCCCACGTCGTAGGTATGAATAATGCATTGCCATCGTCACTGGCGACGACGCCGTAAAGAATCTTTCAAAGAACACACGACCAAGTGCACTCTAGATTCTTGGCTGGTGGGAGGAACAGGCAAAGGGCGTTAATTTAATTATCCACTTGCTCTCCAACGTTGTGGTCTTTCTCTCCGTGTCTGTGCCTCTGTTTCATTCTGTGGAATTGTTAAGCCGTTCCTAGCTTGATAGGTGGTGCTTAATTTCATACGTTCGTTTCTTCGTTTTTTTTTCTCTGTACTCGAGGGCCAGTGGCAGTGGCTAAAGGTGTCAAGTGGCAGGGCACATATGTGAGTTTTGACGCGAAGACACTTGAAAAGTGTGAAACCGTGTTGCGAGTCGGTGAAGAGGTAATGCCTTTTTGACGGGTGGGATTTGTTGGAAGCTCCACTGGGGGAATAGAAGAATTAAAACGAGTGGTTGACAAAAATATAGAATATGATGCAAGAATTTTGGTTTTCTTTAACTGAGCAGTTATGTTGCAACAACTGCACAGTTCTACGGCAAGAGCAAACAAACAGTTACGCTAAAAGAACTGAACAGTTCTGTTGTAAGGAGAACGGTTCAGTTATAAGAATTGAACAGTTCTGTAGCAACAACTTAACAAATCTATTGGAGAAATGCACAGTCCTGTAGTAAGAACTGCGCAGGTCTGTAGCAATAACTGCACAGGTTTGTTACAAGACTTGCTCTGCTTTATTGCTTAAAGTAAACAGTGTCACTTCTACAACTGCACAGGTCTTCTACAGGAATTACTCAGTTTCGTTAAAAGAAATGAACAGTGTTGTTGCAACAACTGCACAGGTCTGTTGCAAGAACTGCACAGATCTTTTACAGACTCTGCTCAGTTTTGCTGTACACATTGTTCAGATTCATAACACGAATTGAAAAAATGTGCTGCAAGAACTGAAAAGTTGTGACAACTAAACAGTTGTGTTGCTACAACTGCACAGGCTTGTTACAAAAACAGTCAGTTTATTGCATGAATTTACGAGATCTGTTGCAACAACTAATCCGTTCTTCAACAAGAACTTCTCAATTTCGTTGCAAGAATTCAACAGTCCTGTTGAAAGAATAGAGCTGATGAGTTCTGATGCAACAACTGCACATGTTTTCTACAAGAACCGTACAGATCTCTTGCTGATACTGCTCAGTTTTTGAGCCAAATTCAACAGTTCAACGATTGCACGGTTCTGCATCAACAACTCCACAGTTCTTTTACAAGAACTGCACAGGTAATTCAAAGAAATCCAGACGAGGATTTCAGAGAAATTCAGACGAGGATTTCCGGGAAATCCTGACGAGGATTTCCGGAAAATCCTGACGAGGATTTCCAGTCGAAGAAAATCCTGACGAGGATTTCAGAAAAATCCAGACGAGGATTTCAGAAAAATCCTGTCGAGGATTTCAGAGAAATCCTGTAGAGAATTTCAGAAAAATCCTGTAGAGGATTTCAAAGAAATCCTGTAGAGGATTTCAGAGAAATCCTGTCGAGGATTTCAGAGAAATCCTGTCGAGGATTTCAGAGAAATCCTGTCGAGGATTTCAGAGAAATCCTGTCGAGGATTTCAGAGAAATCCTGTCGAGGATTTCAGAGAAATCCTGTCGAGGATTTCTGGAAAATCCTGACGAGGATTTCTGGGAAATCCTGACGAGGGTTTCTGGGAAATCCTGACGAGGATTTCTGGGAAATCCTGACGAGGATTTCTGGGAAATCCTGACGAGGATTTCTGGGAAATCCTGACGAGGATTTCTGGCAAATCCTGACGAGGATTTCTGAGAAATCCTGACGAGGATTTCTGGGAAATCCTGATGAGAATTTCCGGGAAATCCTGACGAGGATTTCAGGGAAATCCTGTCGAGGATTTCAGGGAAATCCTGTCGAGGATTTCAGGGAAATGCTGTCGAGGATTTCAGGGAAATGCTGTCGAGGATTTCAGGGAAATCCTGTCGAGGATTTCAGGGAAATCCTGTCGAGGATTTCAGGGAAATCCTGTCGAGGATTTCAGGGAAATCCTGTCGAGGATTTCAGGGATATCCTGTCGAGGATTTCAGGGAAATCCTGTCGAGGATTTCAGGGATATCCTGTCGAGGATTTCAGGGAAATCCTGTCGAGGATTTCAGGGAAACCCTGTCGAGGATTTCAGGGAAATCCTATCGAGGATTTCAGGGAAATCCTGTCGAGGATTTCAGGGAAATCCTGTCGAGGATTTCAGGGAAATCCTGTCGAGGATTTCAGGGAAATCCTGTCGAGGATTTCAGGGAAATCCTGTCGAGGATTTCAGGGAAATCCTGTCGAGGATTTCAGGGAAATGCTGTCGAGGATTTCAGGGAAATGCTGTCGAGGATTTCAGGGAAATCCTGTCGAGGATTTCAGGGAAATCCTGTCGAGGATTTCAGGGAAATCCTGTCGAGGATTTCAGGGAAATCCTGTCGAGGATTTCAGGGAAATCCTGTCGAGGATTTCAGGGATATCCTGTCGAGGATTTCAGGGAAATCCTGTCGAGGATTTCAGGGATATCCTGTCGAGGATTTCAGGGAAATCCTGTCGAGGATTTCAGGGAAACCCTGTCGAGGATTTCAGGGAAATCCTGTCGAGGATTTCAGGGAAATCCTGTCGAGGATTTCAGGGAAATCCTGTCGAGGATTTCAGGGAAATCCTGTCGAGGATTTCAGGGAAATCCTGTCGAGGATTTCAGGGAAATCCTGTCGAGGATTTCAGGGAAATCCTGTCGAGGATTTCAGGGAAATCCTGTCGAGGATTTCAGGGAAATCCTGTCGAGGATTTCAGGGAAATCCTGTCGAGGATTTCAGGGAAATCCTGTCGAGGGTTTCACAGAAATCCGTTCGAGGATTTCACAGAAATCCGTTCGAGGATTTCACAGAAATCTTGTCGAGGATTTCACAGAAATCCTGTCGAGGATTTCAGAGAAATCTTGTCGAAGATTTCAGAGAAACCTTGTCGAAGATTCCAGAGAAATCTTGTCAGGGAAACCCTGACGAGGATTTCAGGAAAATCCTGACGGGGATTTCAGGAAAATCCTGACGGGGATTTCAGAGAAATCCTGACGGGGATTTTAGAGAAATCCTGACGGGGATTTTAGAGAAATCCTGACGGGGATTTCAGAGAAATTCTGACGGGGATTTCAGAGAAATCCTGACGGGGATTTCAGAGAAATCCTGACGGGGATTTCAGAGAAATCCTGACGGGGATTTCAGAGAAATCCTGACGGGGATTTCAGGAAAATCCTGACGAGGATTTCAGAGAAATCCTGACGGGGATTTCAGAGAAATCCTGACGGGGATTTTAGAGAAACCCTGACGGGGATTTTAGAGAAATCCTGACGGGGATTTTAGAGAAATCCTGACGGGGATTTCAGAGAAATCCTGACGGATATTTCAGAGAAATCCTGACGGGGATTTCAGAGAAATCCTGACACGGGGATTTCAGAGAAATCCTGACGGAGATTTCAGAGAAATCCTGACGAGGATTTCCGAGAAATCCTGACGAGGATTTCCGAGAAATCCTGACGAGGATTTCCGAGAAATCCTGACGAGGATTTCCGAGAAATCCTGACGAGGATTTCCGAGAAATCCTGACGAGGATTTCCGAGAAATCCTGACGAGGATTTCCGAGAAATCCTGACGAGGATTTCCGTGAAATCCTGACGAGGATTTCCGAGAAATCCTGACGAGGATTTCCGAGAAATCCTGACGAGGATTTCCGAGAAATCCTGACGAGGATTTCTGAGAAATCCTGACGAGGATTTCAGAGAAATCCTGACGAGGATTTCAGATAAATCCTAACGAGGATTTCCGAGAAATCCTGACGAGGATTTCAGAGAAATCCTGACGAGGATTTCAGAGAAATCCTGACGAGGATTTCAGAGAAATCCTGACGAGGATTTCAGAGAAATCCTGACGAGGATTTCAGAGAAATCCTGACGAGGATTTCAGAGAAATGCTGACGAAGACTTCAGAGAACTCTGACAAGGATTTCAGAGAGCTCCTGACAAGGATTTCAGTGAAATCCTGACGAGGATTTCAGAGAAATTCTGACGAGGATTTTAGAGAAATCTAGACGAGAATTTCAGGGAAATCCAGACGAGGATTTCCGAGAAATCCTGATGAGGATTTCCGAGAAATCTTGACGAGGATTTCAGAGAAATCCTGACGAGGATTTCCCTGAAATCCTGACGAGGATTTCCGAGAAATCCTGACGAGGATTTCCGAGAAATCCTGACGAGGATTTCAGAGAAATCTTGACGAGGATTTCAGAGAAATCCTGACTAGGATTTCTGAGAAATCCTGACGAGGATTTCTGAGAAATCCCGACGAAGATGTCTGGGAAATCCTGACGAGGATTTTAGAGAAATCCTGACGAGGATTTCAGAGAAATCCTGACGAGGATTTCAGAGAAATCCTGACGAGGATTTCAGAGAAATCCTGACGAGGATTTCAGAGAACTCTGACAAGGATTTCAGAGAACTCCTGACAAGGATTTCAGTGAAATCCTGACGAGGATTTCAGAGAAATTCTGACGAGGATTTTAGAGAAATCTAGACGAGAATTTCAGGGAAATCCAGACGAGGATTTCCGAGAAATCCTGACGAGGATTTCCGAGAAATCCCGATGAGGATTTCCGAGAAATCTTGTCGAGGATTTCAGAGAAATCCTGACGAGGATTTCCGAGAAATCCTGACGAGGATTTCAGAGAAATCTTGACGAGGATTTCAGAGAAATCCTGACTAGGATTTCTGAGAAATCCTGACGAGGATTTCTGAGAAATCCCGACGAAGATGTCTGGGAAATCCTGACGAGGATTTCAGAGAAATCCTGACGAGGATTTCAGAGAAATCCTGACGAGGATTTCAGAGAAATCCTGACGAGGATTTTAGAGAAATCCTGACGAGGATTTCAGAGAAATCCTGACGAGGATTTCAGAGAAATCCTAATGAAGATATTAGAGAAATCTTGACAAGGATTTCAGAGAAGTGCTGCCGATTACTTCGAAGAAATGATGAGGATTTTCAGGAACTGCACAGGTATTGTGCAAAAACTGCACAGGTCTGTTGCATGAATTACACAGGTCTATTGCAAATATTGTTCAGTTACATGAATTGAGAAACTTTTTTGTAACAACAGTACTGTTGTGTCGCAAGAACTGAATAATTTGTTCCCAGACCTGCACAGGTCTGAAGGAAGAACTGAACAATTCCAATAAATGAACAACATTTCAATGGAAGATTACTTCACGATACTTTCCTCGGAATCAAAACCCATAAACATATCTTAGAAACACGAACCACTTGTGTTGACCCACTTAGTGTGCACACTGAGACAAATAAACACATTAACGTCGGGAAGCAGCAGTTTCGCACCCGGGTCGTAATTTCTTCGTGCCACATTTGCCCCGAGAGCTCCACGCAATCTGACAATGTGCAAAATACCTCGTGAAACCATTTATCATGAGCGTGCTAAAATTAGCACCATTATTAAATCCCGGCAAGCGAAGAGAAAAGCACTTGAACCTTATTACCATCCTCGCTTTCCTCTGAGTCCGACTTCCCCATCCAAACGTTCAGAACTTTTCCGCACATTTACACGTGAACTATTTATTTATTAGGTTAGGTTTGTTTACGAGCTGCCAGAAGGCGAGAAAAAATCGAAGCCAAGATACCGACCACCGTTCTGTTTGCCCAAGCAATCAGATCCGGCATGCTAATTTTTGTTCGGCTCTATCGCTGCTGTGTAACAACAACCCAGCTCAGCTCAGGAGCAGGAAACGAACCAGCGAGGAGTTGGAAACGGCCGCACATAAGTAACGAAACGAAGATGTTAATTTGTTAATGAATGGACGCGATAATTAGCGGGCGGTATAATTTACACAAATATTTCCCAAAAAAATGTTTTCGGGAGAAAAACATTCGACGCGGTTGAACGGAGCTGGCTGACTGGTTGGTTGGCAACACTGGCGTGTCAATATTTGCCGAAAGTGTTGACTCGAGCTCAGACTGAGAATTGGTTTGCTGACAGGTGGGTTGGTAATTTTTGTAAAGAGTTATGAGTTTGAAATGGGTGAGATTTTTTACTCGACGGCATCTGTTTGACTGGTTGTGGTTTAGGTGTTTCGATTTTCGAAAGAGTGTTTATCTAAACATTTGATTTATGATTCATTTTGGATTAGTTGCTAACAGACATGAAAATAATAATGCTAGAAAAAATTCGAACAGTCCTGAACTAAGAACTGCACAGTTCTGAATCAAGAACTGCACAGTTCTGAATCAAGAACTGCACAGTTGTGTATCAAGAACTGCACAGTTCTGTATCAATAATCTCCACAGTTCTGTATCAAGAACTGTACAGTTCTGTGCCAAGAACTGCACAGTTCTGTATCAAGAACTGTACAGTTCTGTATTAAGAACTGCACAGTTCTGTATCAAGAACTGCACAGTTCTATATCAAGAACTGTACAGTTCTGTATCAAGAACTGTACAGTTTTGTACCAAGAACTGATCAGTTCTGTACCAAGAACTGATCAGTTCTGTACCAAGAACTGATCAGTTCTGTACCAAGAACTGATTAGTTCTGCATCAAGAACTGCAAAGTTCTGTATCAAGAACTGCACGATTGAGTATCAAGAACTGCACAGTTCTGTATCAAGAATCTGCACAGTTCTGTATCAAGAACTGTACAGTTCTGTGCCAAGAACTGCACAGTCCTGTATCAAGAACTGTACAGTTCTGTATCAAGAACTGCACAGTTCTGTATCAAGAACTTTACAGTTCTGTACCAAGAACTGATCAGTTCTGTACCAAGAACTGATCAGTTCTGTACCAAGAACTGATTAGTTCTGTATCAAGGACTTCACAGTTCAAAACAAAGAACGGAAATGTTTTGTTTTGAAAATTTCGAGAAATGAACAGATGTTTCCATATTTAAAGAAACGAACAGCTCTTAACATTGTTAAATTCTTAAAAATCACACAGAAGAGATCCCAAAAAGTCTTTTAAAAGGAACCGAACTTCCCCACCATCGAAACTGTCCCTACAGACCACTAAAAAGAATAAAAACCGTCTATCCAGCATTGTTCTCCGTCCTCCACGAGAGCTCCACACCGAAAATTGAAAAGCTTTTCCCGGCCGGAGATTCGATCAAATTAACCGCAACGACGAGAAGCCGAGAAGCGTACCGAAGGGAACCACTGACTGCCGTAAAGTGATTTTATGATCTCCTCCTTGGGTTGTTGATACTCTCGCTTACGCTTCAACAGTATAGAGGTAGGTAGGTACATGGCAACAGAAAAAAAAAAATATCGAACCCAAAACGAGCAGTCTCGTCCCGTCTCCGTTCGTTAGAACGAAGACAGCTTTTCAAAGCCAGCCAGCAAACACAAAAGGCAACTGACTCTAACGATGAGGCAGGCATTCCACTGCAGAATTGGTTTCGTCCGACCACCATCACTTCTTTTCGGTCCAATGCGGTCCAGACGGACACCGACACGTCTCTGTATCAGGTCATTTGTGGTCAATTCTCACACATTTACCGAGATCTTCATTCCACTCACTCGGAGGACGATAATGATGATGATGAAGCGTACCGGAGTACGTACTTCTTCAATAACTCCCCTACCCCAAAATTCTCTAGTCACCAACAGATGGCAGACGCAGTGGTGAAAAACTAAGGATTCACTTACCTTATCATCGTCTCCCTCGCTATCACAGATATATCCTTTGCCGGAGCTGCACCGGCTGCTGGCGTCGCTCAGCCGGTCCCGCGAACTGTCCGGATCCCGCTGGGCCACCGACGAAGCGGTCAAACGCTCCGAGGCGCGCCCACTGTCATCCGAGGTGCTCGGATCGACGTTCGGCGGCAACGATAGGTTCTGGAAAGAAATACGAAAATAAAGAAAAACCATTAATGATAAGGGCATGATACAGGTATGATAAAAATAAGATAAAGATATAATAAAAAAATAAGAATACGATAAAGGTACTATAACAATACGATAAAGATAAGATTAAGATAAAATATAAATAAGATGTAAATAAGAAGAGGAAATAAAAAGATAATATAAACATCAGACAAAGATAAGATAAAAATAAGAAATATATAAGATAAAGTTAAGATAGAAATAGGATACACAAATGATTAAAGAGAAGTTAAGATGAAGATAATATAAATATAAAATTAAGAGGGAAGATAGAGGATTTCGGAGAAAATCCTGACGAGAATTTTAAGGAAATCTTGACAAGGATTTCAGGGAAATATAAATAAGGATTTCAAAGAAATCCGGACGAGGATTTCAGCGAAATCCTGACGAGGATTTTCAGCGAAATCCGGACGAGGATTTCAGCGAAATCCGGACGAGGATTTCAGCGAAATCCGGACACGGATTTCAGCGAAATCCGAACGATGATTTCAGCGAAATCCGGACGAGGATTTCAGCGAAATCCGGGCGAGGATTTCAGCGAAATCCGGACGAGGATTTCAGCGAAATCCGGACGAGGATGTCAGCGAAATCCGGACGAGGATTTCAGCGAAATCAAACGAGGATTTCGGGGAAATCCTGACGAGGATTTCGGGGAAATCCTGACGAGGATTTCGGGGAAATCCTGACGAGGATTTCAGGGAAATCCTGACGAGGATTTCAGGGAAATCCTGACGAGGAATTTTGAGAAATCCCAACGAGGATTTCAGAGAAATCCTGACGAGGATTTCGGGGAAATCCTGACGAGGATTTCAGGGAAATCCTGACGAGGATTTCAGGGAAATCCTGACGAGGATTTCAGGGAAATCCTGACGAGGATTTCAGGGAAATCCTAACGAGGATTTCAGGGAAATCCTAACGAGGATTTCAGGGAAATCCTGACGAGGATTTCAGGGAAATCCTGACGAGGATTTCAGGGAAATCCTGACGAGGATTTCAGGGAAATCCTGACGAGGATTTCAGGGAAATCCTGACGAGGATTTCAGGGAAATCCTGACGAGGATTTCAGGGAAATCCTGACGAGGATTTCAGGGAAATCCTGACGAGGATTTCAGGGAAATCCTGACGAGGATTTCAGGGAAATCCTGACGAGGAATTTTGAGAAATCCCAACGAGGATTTCAGAGAAATCCTGACGAGGATTTCCGAGAAATTCTGACGAGGATATCCGAGAAATCCTGACGAGGATATCCGAGAAATCCTGACGATGATTTTAGAAAATTCCTGACGAGGATTTCAGACAAACTCTGACTAGAAATACATAGAAATCCTAATGAGGATTTTCGGGAAATCCTGACGAAGATTTCCGGGAAATCCTGACGAGGATTTCCGGGAAATCCTGACGAGGATTTCCGGGAAATCCTGACGAGGATTTCCGGGAAATCCTGACGAGGATTTCCGGGAAATCCTGACGAGGATTTCCGGGAAATCCTGACGAGGATTTCCGGGAAATCCTGACGAGGATTTCCGGGAAATCCTGACGAGGATTTCCGGGAAATCCTGACGAGGATTTCCGGGAAATCCTGACGAGGATTTCCGGGAAATCCTGACGAGGATTTCCGAGAAATCCTGACGAGGATTTCCGGGAAATCCTGACGAGGATTTCCGGGAAATCCTGACGAGGATTTCCGGGAAATCCTGACGAGTATTTCGGAGAAATCCGGACGAGTATTTCGGAGAAATCCTGACGAGTATTTCGGAGAAATCCTGACGAGTATTTCGGAGAAATCCTGACGAGTATTTCGGGGAAATTCTGACGAGGATTTCTGGGAAATCCTGACGAGGAATTCGGGGAAATCCTGACGAGGATTTCAAGGAAATCCTGACGAGGATTTCAAGGAAATCCTGACGAGGATTTCAAGGAAATCCTGACGAGGATTTCAAGGAAATCCTGACGAGGATTTCAAGAAAATCCTGACGAGAATTTCAAGGAAATCCTGACGAGAATTTCAAGGAAATCCTGACGAGGATTTCAAGGAAATCCTGACGAGGATTTCAAGGAAATCCTGACGAGGATTTCAAGGAAATCCTGACGAGGATTTCAAGGAAATCCTGACGAGGATTTCAAGGAAATCCTGACGAGGATTTCAAGGAAATCCTGACGAGGATTTCAAGGAAATCCTGACGAGGATTTCAAGGAAATCCTGACGAGGATTTCAAGGAAATCCTGACGAGAATTTCAAGGAAATCCTGACG
Source organism: Aedes albopictus (assembly GCF_035046485.1). NCBI lineage: Eukaryota > Metazoa > Arthropoda > Insecta > Diptera > Culicidae > Aedes > Aedes albopictus. The sequence goes on from NC_085136.1 coordinate 17,348,910, forward strand.
AGAATTTCAAGGAAATCCTGACGAGGATTTCAAGGAAATCCTGACGCGGATTTCAAGGAAATCCTGACGAGGATTTCAAGGAAATCCTGACGAGGATTTCAAGGAAATCCTGACGAGGATTTCAAGAAAATCCTGACGAGGATTTCGAGGAAATCCTGACGAGGATTTCAAGGAAATCCTGACGAGGATTTCAAGGAAATCCTGACGAGGATTTCAAGGAAATCCTGACGAGGATTTCAAGGAAATCCTGACGAGGATTTCAAGGAAATCCTGACGAGGATTTCAAGGAAATCCTGACGAGGATTTCAAGGAAATCCTGACGAGGATTTCAAGGAAATCCTGACGAGGATTTCAAGGAAATCCTGACGAGGATTTCAAGGAAATCCTGACGAGGATTTCAGAGAAATCCTGACGAGGATTTCAGAGAAATCCTGACGAGGATTTCCGAGAAATCCTGACGAGGATTTCCGAGAAATCCTGACGAGGATTTCCGAGAAATCCTGACGAGGATTTCCGAGAAATCCTGACGAGGATTTCCGAGAAATCCTGACGAGGATTTCAGAGAAATCCTGACGAGGATTTTCGAGAAATCCCGACGAGGATTTTAGAGAATTCCTGACGAGGATTTCCGAGAATTCCTGACGAGGATTTCCGAGAATTCCTGACGAGGATTTCCGAGAATTCCTGACGAGGATTTCCGAGAAATCCTGACGAGGATTTCCGAGAAATCCTGACGACGATTTCAGAGAAATCCTGACGAGGATTTCAGAGAAATCCTGACGAGGATTTCCGAGAAATCCTGACGAGGATTTCAGAGAAATCCTGACGAGGATTTTCGAAAATTTCCGACGAGGATTTTAGAGAATTCCTGACGAGGATTTCCGAGAATTCCTGACGAGGATTTCCGAGAATTCCTGACGAGGATTTCCGAGAAATCCTGACGAGGATTTCCGAGAAATCCTGACGACGATTTCAGAGAAATCCTGACGAGGATTTCCGAGAAATCCTTTCAAGGATTTCAGAAAAATCCTGACGAGGATTTCCGAGCAATCCTGACGAGGATTTCCGAGAAATCCTGACGAGGATTTCCGAGAATTCCTGACGAGGATTTCCGAGCAATCCTGACGAGGATTTCCGAGAAATCCTGACGAGGATTTCCGAGAAATCCTGACGAGGATTTCCGAGAAATCCTGACGAGGATTTCAGAGAAATCCTGACGAGAATTTCCGAGAAATCCTGACGAGGATTTCCGAGAAATCCTGACGAGGATTTCCGAGAAATCCTGACGAGGATTTCCGAGAAATCCTGACGAGGATTTCCGAGAAATCCTGACGAGGATTTCCGAGAAATCCTGACGAGGATTTCCGAGAAATCCTGACGAGGATTTCCGAGAAATCCTGACGAGGATTTCCGAGAAATCCTGACGAGGATTTCCGAGAAATCCTGACGAGGATTTCCGAGAAATCCTGACGAGGATTTCCGAGAAATCCTGACGAGGATTTCCGAGAAATCCTGACGAGGATTTCCGAGAAATCCTGACGAGGATTTCCGAGAAATCCTGACGAGGATTTCCGAGAAATCCTGACGAGGATTTCCGAGAAATCCTGACGAGGATTTCCGAGAAATCCTGACGAGGATTTCCGAGAAATCCTGACGAGGATTTCCGAGAAATCCTGACGAGGATTTCCGAGAAATCCTGACGAGGATTTCAAGGAAATCCTGACAAGGATTTCAAGGAAATCCTGACAAGGATTTCAAGGAAATCCTGACAAGGATTTCAAGGAAATCCTGACAAGGATTTCAAGGAAATCCTGACAAGGATTTCAAGTAAATCCTGACAAGGATTTCAAGTAAATCCTGACAAGGATTTCAAGTAAATCCTGACAAGGATTTCAAGTAAATCCTGACAAGGATTTCAAGTAAATCCTGACAAGGATTTCAAGTAAATCCTGACAAGGATTTCAAGGAAATCCTGACAAGGATTTCAAGGAAATCCTGACAAGGATTTCAAGGAAATCCTGACAAGGATTTCAAGGAAATCCTGACAAGGATTTCAAGGAAATCCTGACAAGGATTTCAAGGAAATCCTGACAAGGATTTCAAGGAAATCCTGACAAGGATTTCAAGGAAATCCTGACAAGGATTTCAAGGAAATCCTGACAAGGATTTCAAGGAAATCCTGACAAGGATTTCAAGGAAATCCTGACAAGGATTTCAAGGAAATCCTGACAAGGATTTCAAGGAAATCCTGACAAGGATTTCAAGGAAATCCTGACAAGGATTTCAAGGAAATCCTGACAAGGATTTCAAGGAAATTCTGACAAGGATTTCAAGGAAATCCTGACAAGGATTTCAAGGAAATCCTGACAAGGATTTCAAGGAAATCCTGACAAGGATTTCAAGGAAATCCTGACAAGGATTTCAAGGAAATCCTGACAAGGATTTCAAGGAAATCCTGACAAGGATTTCAAGGAAATCCTGACAAGGATTTCAAGGAAATCCTGACAAGGATTTCAAGGAAATCCTGACAAGGATTTCAAGGAAATCCTGACAAGGATTTCAAGGAAATCCTGACAAGGATTTCAAGGAAATCCTGACAAGGATTTCAATGAAATCCTGACAAGGATTTCAAGGAAATCCTGACAAGGATTTCAAGGAAATCCTGACAAGGATTTCAAGGAAATCCTGACAAGGATTTCAAGGAAATCCTGACAAGGATTTCAAGGAAATCCTGACAAGGATTTCAAGGAAATCCTGACAAGGATTTCAAGGAAATCCTGACAAGGATTTCAAGGAAATCCTGACAAGGATTTCAAGGAAATCCTGACAAGGATTTCAAGGAAATCCTGACAAGGATTTCAAGGAAATCCTGACAAGGATTTCAAGGAAATCCTGACAAGGATTTCAAGGAAATCCTGACAAGGATTTCAAGGAAATCCTGACAAGGATTTCAAGGAAATCCTGACAAGGATTTCAAGGAAATCCTGACAAGGATTTCAAGGAAATCCTGACAAGGATTTCAAGGAAATCCTGACAAGGATTTCTAGGAAATCCTGACGAGGATTTCGAAGAAATCCTGACGAGGATTTCAAGGAAATCCTGACGAGGATTTCAAGGAAATCCTGACGAGGATTTCAAGGAAATCCTGACGAGGATTTCAAGGCAATCCTGACGAGGATTTCCGAGAAATCCTGACGAGGATTTCCGAGAAATCCTGACGAGGATTTCCGCGAAATCCTGACGAAGATTTCCGAGAAATCCCGACGTGGATTTCAGAGAAATCCCGACGAGGATTTCAGAGAAATCCTGTCGAGCATTTCAGAGAATTCTTGACGACGATTTCAGAGAAATCCTGACGAGGAACCAATTTTGACTTCAAAGTCGAACAATTTTCTTCCCCTAAAGAGATTTTTTTCATAAATCAGATCAAATATGTCTGTCCTGTGCTAGGATGACTCTTTAATCATTCTATTTCCGGATCCGGAAAACGAGGACATGGCTCAGTGCCAATAAGCACAACAAGCCAATCCTGTTTCAACATTTGTTTTGTGTAGTCCTTCTCTGTCTAGCGGGCTGTTCTAAGCATCAAAAAAATGGAACCATTTCCGGAAAGAACGACATTTTCAATATTTTTCTTCCCACCTCGTCCCTCAATGAAACGGATCGAAAAAGTTTTTCAATCCGATTCCGGTGGCACTGCCAAATTGAACTGAACGGACACACTCAGCTTTGGAGACGGGAAAGCGGCGACGGAATAGGACTGGGATAAGCAAATTTTTCCTTTCTAACACATTCGGAACAACATCCGTCGTGGCCACCATACCACCACCACCACTTTGGAATAATTGATTTCGTTTTAATGGAATCGGAAACAGAAAAGCGAGGAGGACCACCGCAACTTGTCCGGTGTTTGTCCGGAATTTGTCTCGTTACCACCGACCGGTGGGGATGATTGAGGATCCGGAAGGGTAAGGAGGAAGTGTTCAAGTGTTCTTTGAGCGAAGGGTAATCGATGGAGAGCCGGAAGGGTTTCGGTTTGATTGATTTGCTTTTAATTATTGCGACAGGTCGGTCGCAGATTGCAGAGGGGAATGGAATAGGGATAAATTCTAGCTGTTGTTCGGTTTTAAAGAATAGGTTCTATCCATTAAGGATAAGGATGGTTAACGGTAACGGTAACCGAGGTGCTCTATTGTAACATTATTATTATTTTCCGCGACTTCAAATATGAATATTAAAATCTATAAGGTTTGTTAGCTTAACACACATCAATTGGTTTCTATTAGCTAGGAAAATGTTGTAGTTTCAGAAATTCGCACAGACATACGCACACACATACACACGCACATACAGACAAACATTTGTTCAGTTATTCAAGCTGTGTCTCCAAGAATGCCATGCTTTGTTTAAATTTTTTATTCATTATTGAACCAAGTTTTATAAGCAACAATTTGAAGTCCTTTCAGTTTTAAGAAGGTTCTAAAGATCGTCAGAAAACCTAAAGGAATTAATTTTGGTTTTATTATGGTTTCAAAGACTCTTTTTGACTTAAAAATGTAAGTTGACATGATTTTTGTACTGAAACAAGCATTTTTCAGTGCAGCAAGCTACAAGCATTCGTTCCCAGTCTCTGACTTTCAAATCGATACATCTGAGTCAGGTTTGTTTCATTAACTATCGTCGTCATCATAGTCATATTCGATACTCGGTGCAGCAACCGACTGACTGATTGACTAAATGGCTATCCCCACAGCATGGGTCCAAAAGCGATAGTAACTGTGGTATGGGCTGTGTTGTCATCAACGTCCACTCCATCGTACATTCTCATTGATGGATGTGGACCCCTGCCGTGAGAGCTACTGCAAATGAAGCCAGATATTACCACATCAAACGACCTCGATGAATCATGAAGAGAAGACAAAACAGATGATTGTCACAACAATTACAGCTGGACGTTGATTGACTTCGAATTTCGAACTGCCATTGTCCGAATTTCCTAAAAAACTACACCGGATTTCTCTGAATCTTTCGTCTAGATTTCTTACATATCTGAAATTCTCGACAGGATTTCAGAGAAATCCTGACGAAGATTTCAGAGAAAGCCTGACAAGGATTTAGAAAAAATCCTGTTTTCAAATTTGGTCTACAAATTCCAACAGAATCTAATAGTTTAAGTTTTTATGCAAGATTCACACCTTTTATATAAATCTTTATATTTCTCTGTGTTTAGTGAATAAACTAAATATTGCGCATTTCCCACCCCACTGGACCGCTTTCGCAGTTAGTATAAGTGCGGGATCGTGAATAAAACTGCGGTTTTGCATCGAATCGTGTCGGTGTCTTCTGCGCACTTATGCATTATAAAGTGCTGAATTAGTGCGCAGAAAACACCGAAACGATTCGATGCAAAATCGCAGTTTTATTCACGATCCCGCACTTATACTAACTGCGAAAGGGGTCCAGTTGGGTGGGAACTGCGCAATATTTTGATAAGAATTCTCAAAAAGATAGGAATCATTAGCAAGCCTCACAAACTAGAAGTTTTATTTGAACTGATACTGCGATTCTTTTGCAAGATGTTTAAATATGGTGGGAAATACAATTTTTGTTCCACGACGGTTTGCCTGAAAAGTTGAACACCACTTCCTCCATTTATCATCATCGTAGAAGACCAGAACCTAAAGTTTCTCACTTTCTTCGGGTCGACCAGCTATAGCTAGTCGTAAACCACCCGACCCGACAGATTAGTCCGAAAAGTTTTGGGCTCTTTCTTTGGCACAAGCCAAGGTAAGGGCTGAGTCGATTTGTTCCAAAAGTGAAGAACTATTGTCCGGGAGGGGAAAGGATGCTTTAGCTATGAAGAATCACATCCTCTGCCCGATTCCTAAACTTGGGGTCAATTACAGATTAGAAAAGTTTTCGGGCAAAACGGGTTCTTGATCTGTGAAGAGTGTGGGTTGTGGTGCTAAGCTTTAATCTGATGGCCAAGTCAATCGATGGCTTTGGGTTGATGAATTGAAATGCTTTTATTCTTTCTTCATTTGAATTAAAGTTAAATTTACGAAAAATACATATATCCATGATCGTTTAAAGTTGATTCTGGTTACTATATGAGTGTTCAGGGTACCATAAGGTGACTATTTGTCTTGTTTTAGTCTTCGAAAAAGCCATTTGGTCTTAATAAAGGTTTTGCGGTCTTCAGTACAAAGATGTTGTTCCACAGAACCGAAGAGGAATGATTTACCTTTCAAAAAAATATGCCTCTATGTTGTGTTACTCTGAAAACTAAGAAGCACCATTTGGTCTTTGGTAAGTCTGTTTCTGGCTTAAAGGCTATCTGATCTTTGATAAGTCTATTTGGTTTTGGAATAAACAATATCCAGTAAATGTGAACTCAGGATGCTTTTTTTTATGCTGGGGAAAGTGATTTTGGAATGCGAGCCTGAATAAGATCATTTAAATTCAACCAAGATCATTTAGTCTTAAGGAAGACCACTATGTTACTATATCAAATTGTTTCTTGAACTCTTCTTCTATCGTAGCTGAGGTCTCTCTACATTCCTCATTTAAACGGGTCATCATTCCAAATCATTAGATTCAAGCAAACGACTCTGACAAGTATACCATCCGCCTTGTTTAAGTCTTCGGAAAAGCCATTTTGCCTTAATCAAGTCTTAACGGTCTAGACCACATGATGTTGTTCCATCGGTTCAAAAAGAGCAGTTGTACCTTTGAAAATAATGTCTCTATATCGTCCTACTTTGAAAACCAGGAAGTGGTCTTTGGAAAGTCAGTTTAGGGATTAATTAGATTCTATTTTGAGAAATTCAAATCGAAAAAAAAACGCTCATGGATTTGCAGCCTGAATGAAATCACATTGACTTAAAATTGATCTTTCCATCTGAGAAGATATACCGTTAAAATAGACAAAGAATTGAAGAAGGAGACTTAAGATGTCTACTAGTCTTGAATAAGTCTATTTAGTATTAAAATAGAAACAATGTCCAGTAATTTTGAAATCAAAACAGGGAAAAAAAGTCCTGGATGTGCAGTCTGAATAAAACCATATTGATTTGAAATTGATTTTTTCATCTAAGAGAAGTTATACCATTCAAATTGGCAAAGAATTGATAGAGAAGGCTTAAGAAGGCTATTAAGCCTTGAATAAGTGTATTTGGTGTTAAAATAAGCTAGTTTCAATGCCATATTCTGCAATTTTGTTGTCAGGAAGCATTTTTTGTACCGAAGATAGTCATTTTGGAATGAGAGCTGGAAGAAGATCATTTCGATTCAACCAAGAGTATTTAGTCTTTAGGAAAACCACTTTTTTCATTTTATATATTTTTTTCTTGAACTCATCTTTGACTGAATCTCACATCTCTCTACATCCATCATTCAAACCGGTCGTCGATACGTCCATGTCAATCGATTCAAGCTAACGACTCCGACAAATAGCCCATTCCTAATGGGAGCACTACTTCCCAACGACGACCAACAACGTTAACACCTCGTACCAATTTAGTTTTAATTAAAAAGAAACAACTCATCCATCCGCTCTAGTGTAGACTGCTGGCTGAGTGCTGCTGTTGCCGTGGCCGTTGAGCCTAGTTAATGATGACCATGCGAAGCCAGATAGAGATGGACCGAAAGAGAACGGGCGAAATCGTTCGTTCGATTCTTCGACCACGATCACGAGTTTCTGTGTTTTTTTTTTCTCTGTTTCACAAACTCATCGAACTATCCTCATCAGCATCAACGACTGTCATTAATATTCACTAGTAGCAGCTCTGCCCGTTCACAACATTCGCAACGCTGGCAAATGCCTACACATACCTGTTCTGCAGTAGCTGCTGACCATCAGGTATGCAAGCATACCTTAGAGCTTGTACCCGAGCAGGGGAGAATGACAAATATTGGAAAAGCATTTTCAAAAGCTCTTGAAACGCACCTTTGAAAACCATGATAAAGCCAAAAAAAGCCGAATGGTCTTTGAGAGGCACTTTATGAAGACCAAACAGACTTAAAACAAAAATGAAAGTTTTGTCCATTTTAAAGAAATCTACAGACGAAGGATGTTTTCCTTAGCCAGAATTTCTGCACAACTAACTAGCTTTTTTCAAGAGTAAATACTCTTGGTTCGAACCAAATTATGACTAATCACCTTTAATTCCTCAGATAGTAGTAATTCTCTCCAAAAAAAATATAGTCGAATCTAAAATGTTTGATTAGTGGACTACCCCTTTATGTTAATAGACTTGTGGAAGAAATGGTTTGGTTTTCTGACGGTTTTTAAAGCATCTTTAAAACCAGTTAGACTTTAAACTGCTCATTTGTTAACTCTTCTCGATCGGGCAGCACTGCGATGAAATCCATCGCCGTGCCTCCACCGAAGCCATCAGGCGTGGAAGATGTGGTCTTTTCCATTTCAGGAAACTGCACGATTCAACCTCGGCTGGCTACTGACCGGCCGCGCGCTATTGAGAAGCCAAAGTCGGATTCCACAACCGAATCGGCTACCAGCAGGGCTTGGTTGGTTGGTGAAGGACAACATCGCAACGCATTCGGTCAACCACTACTGCACTGGACTGGAAGCCTACCTATTAGTTAGTGTATTAATTTTCAATTTATTCAATTATCACATGCTTCGATCCGACACCTCCTCTCGAGCGGGTTCGGTCCATTCGTGGATGGTGGGGTCCGCGATGCAATGGTGAAGAGATCATTAAGATGAGTTTGTACGGAGGGAAAAGTGTCCGTAACTGGCTGTTTTGCTTGAGCTTTCTCGATTTGCTTGATTTCTTGAGTATTTGGAACAGTTATACCAATATGAGATGGTTGATGACTGAATGGTCGTTAGTGTAGGTATCGAATAGTCTAAAAAATGCTTAATAGTCTAAAAAAAGGCATCTAAAAGGCCAAATTGACTCTGCAGTCGGTCAGCTCCAAGACCAAATGGTTTTATCCAAGAATAAATACTCTTGGGTCGAAAAAAAAATAGCCTTTGGCACCACTGGTAATTATCATACTGTGCTTATTCGGCCGCTCTTCAAATTGGATCTGACAATAAACTACAAGATAAAAAGGTTTTGACCAAGACCAAATGCTCTTAAATCGAAGAAATGCATTGAAAGATCTTTGGATTTCTTTCATCGATAAGAATTCCTGACGAGGTGTAAATCTTTACGAGGATTCCAGGGAAATCCTGACGAGTATTTCAGAGAAATCCTGATGAGGATTTCAGAGAAATTTCTCCAAAATTCCCGACATGATTTTCATCAATGCTCTTCCACATTTCTCGCCAGGATTTTTGACAGCAGTTCCCTGAAATCCTTGTCAGGATTTCTCTGAAATCCTAGTTAGGATTTCTCTGAAATCCTGGTTAGGATTTCTCTGAAATCCTGGTTAGGATTTCTCTGAAATCCTGGTTTGGATTTCTCGGAAATCCTGGTTTGGATTTCTCTGAAATCCTGGTTTTGATTTTTCTGAAATCCTGGTTTGGATTTCTATGAAAACCTGGTTTGGTTTTCTCTGAAATCCTGGTTAGGATTTCTCTGAAATCCTGGTTAGGATTTCTCTGAAATCCTTAGTCAGGATTTCTCTGAAATCCTTAGTCAGGATTTCTCTGAAATCCTTAGTCAGGATTTCTCTGAAATCCTTAGTCAGGATTTCTCTGAAATCCTTAGTCAGGATTTCTCTGAAATCCTTAGTCAGGATTTCTCTGAAATCCTAAGTCAGGATTTCTCTGAAATCCTTGTCAGGATTTCTCTGAAATCATTGTCAGGATTTCTCTGAAATCATTGTCAGGATTTCTCTGAAATCCTTGTCAGGATTTCCCTGAAATCCTTATCAGGATTTCTCAGAAATCCGTGTCAGGATTTCCCTGAAGTCCTTGTCAGGATTTCCCTGAAATCCTTGTCAGGATTTTCCTGAAATCCTTGTCAGGATTTCTCTGAAATCCTTGTCAGGATTTCTCTGAAATCCTTATCAGGATTTCTCAGAAATCCGTGTCAGGATTTCCCTGAAGTCCTTGTCAGGATTTCCCTGAAATACTTGTCAGGATTTCCCTGAAATGCTCGTCAGGGTTTTCCTGAAACCCTCGTCAGGATTTCCCTGAAATCCTCGTCAGGATTTCCCTAAAATCTTCGTCAGGATTTTCCTGAAATCCTCGTCAGGATTTCCCTGAAATCCATAAAGTTTTCCCTGAAATCCGTAAGGTTTTTCCTGAAATCCGTGAGGATTTTCCTGAAATCGTCGTCAGGATGTCCTAAAAAGCTTTTCCAGAAATTCTGGTCAGGATTTCTCTGAAATCCTGGCCAGATTTTCTCTTAAATCTTCATCAAGATTTCTCTGGAATCCTACAGAGGATTTCTCTGTAATCATCAACAGTGATTCTCTGACATCCTCGCCAGGATTTCTCTGAAATCTTCGAGATTACTAGAGAAAGGTATGAATATTCAATTGGGCAAATTTCTGAAGTCAGTTCGCATTCTGATCTGCAAGTATCACTGTATTTCCTGTAACTTTTGGAACTGTCCATGTGTCAAGATTATTTCACAAAGGTAGGAACTTTCCTTTCTTCCAAAACGAACTGAATTTTCACCACCATCTAACCGACTTTCCCACAATTTTCGCCCACCGTGCAACCCATCGAACATTGAACCGAAGAGATGGGCCAAAAGAGCACGTCAAACTTTTACAACTGCCACCAACAGATGGCGTGCCAGGCCAGTCGGAGCCGGAATCCGATGCTCATCATAAAACACAAAACACAAAAACCCGGTCATCATTCCCGTCCTGGCACGGCCCTTTGCTTTGATCAACCAAACGGTGACGGGAGATGGTGATAACGATGAATGGTGGTTGGTCACACCCGTGTGGTGTGGGCGGCGTGAGCCGGGGGTGAAGAAAAGGCGAAAACTTTTTGATTAGAGTTTGCAGAATCAATTTGCCAGCAATCATTGCGAGAATCGGGAGGACGACGATGGTTCTGATAGGGCGATGGTTCGACTCTTGAACAGCTTTGGCATTCTGTCGGGAGAAGGCCAAGTTTCGGCCTAATTGAGGCAATAATGGAGTAAAAATTGCTTCAAAACTTTGCGGTTATTACTCTTACGGTGGAGAGGATGGGGGAATGGCATGGCGAGGATGAAATATGGTTACAAGTTCGAGTTTGAATGGTGGCAGCAGTGCTGCTCACCACCCAGCCAGATGCAATTAAGTGGAAGTGGAAGAAACACGAGTCAAGTGGATTTCAGCGGAAGAGGTTGAAAGGTGGGCGAAAAATGTAAGTTGAGTGGGAGTGCTAGAGACATCGTTAAATTATTCCCACCTTTCTAAAAGTCTTGGTGTTTCATAACATGATAACAGCAATACATCTAAACGCTTTGTAGTATATCAGAGCAAATTGAAACAATTTTGGAGCATTGATCGTCAAACAATAATGAAGCAAACGATAACACTTCAGTTCGCCAAGATATGTAGAAAAGGAAGGAAAGCAGAATTTAAAATGTGGAGGTATTGTAAGTCTTCCAGCTAAATAAAAAAAGTTAATGTCCCAATGTTAATGTAACTTCTGGCCTTCATAACGACTTAAAAAAAAACATTTTTAAGATTATTCCCACCTTTTAAAAAGATCTTTTAATATTGATATTTTGAAATGCGCAACTTCATGCCAAAAATGAAAACTTCAAAAGGCTCAATCACAGTCAGGCGACGCAGAATCGAGCGTGAAATAAGCTGTGATTTTTTTTATTTGCCAAGGTAAATATAAAAAGAGGGACAACGTCCTTGAAAATGAAGGAACCAAGCAAGAATACTGACTGGAATATTGCGCATTTCCCACCCCACTGGACCCCTTTCGCAGTTAGTACAAGTGTGGGATCGTGAATAAAACTGCGATTTTGCATTGAATCGTGTCGGTGTCTTCTACGCACTTATGCATTACAAGGTGCTGAATAAATGCGCAGAAGACACCGAAACGATTCGATACAAAATCGCAGTTTTATTCATGATCCCGCACTTGTACTAACTACGAAAGGGGTGCAGTAGGGTGGGCAACGCGCAATATATATATATATGAGTTAACATTATGTTACTTTATAGTTGACTCGAAGTTTAGAAGCATTTTTTCAACCAAGATTGTTAGGAGAGGTGGGAATCTGATATTTTCAAATCATAAAGAAACGAGTTTGTTGTGAATGTGAAAATTGGCGGTTTTGAAATCGTCTCCCCAATCAAGCTCACTAATGAAGGTGGGAAAATCGTTCCCGCACACAAACAGAACCATCCCAACATCGGGGAACTCGTTTGCATTCCAGACCAGAGTGGTTGGCGCGATAAAAAGCCATGAAAAGTGCGCTTACACTCCTCTCTTTAGGTCTTTTGCAACAGTTTTCCATTCCATTTTCTTTTCTTATATTATGGCAAAAAAGCTTAAAACTTGCGGTTGTTCCGGTGCTCTCCTGTGGGTCGGGTGGTAGTGGCTGGCGGTCACACTTACGCAATCTCCTCTTACACGAAAGCAGTAGTAGTGTCTCAGTTGGTCCTCGACGACTGGAATGGCGCGACAACGACACGCCATCAAAGGAAAGCTATGCGACTAGGAAGAGACCATCTCGACTCGTATCGGTGGCGGGCGACGACTACGACGACCACTCTTTTCACATCAAAGGAGGTTGGAAGAAGTAGGTCTGATTGATTCACCTTTTGGGAGTTTCGAGACGTAAAGCGAGAAGTTTAGCCGATTTTGAGAAAAGTTGTACAAATTGGCAAAGTATGGTGGACTTACCATAAACCAGAATAATTGTTGACTAGATGAACGTGGCCACAGTTAAGACAAACTGGCAACAAATTAGGCAAGTTGTCACAAACCGGACAAAGTGGCCAAACACAAATCAGACAAACTGTTCATATTTTAGACTGATTGGCCACACGTTTGAAATATTGGCCACAAGGCAGACCGTATTGGCCACAGACCATAGAACGTATCAACAAATTGGCCACATGTCCGACAACAGTTGAGACCCGTTGGCAATGTAATGAATGAGTTGGCCACAAATCAGACAAAGTGGACAAACTCTGAGCAGGCAAATTTATCACATTAGAGACTGATTGGCCACAAAGCTGACTCATTGGCGACAACTTAGAGGACGATTCAGACCAATAAGACCAACTGATGACATATCAGATTGTGTGGCAAACAACTGGCAACAGTGTAGACAAACGTGCCACAAAAAATATTACATCACAAGTCACAAGTACACAGGCCACAAGTTTGAAATATTGGCCACAAGACCTATTAGACTTATAGATCACAGATCACAGAGCGAAAGAAACCAATTGAATTTGTATACAGTTGAGTCAAGTTGACAACAAAACATATGGGTTGGCCACAAAACAAACAAGTTGGCCACAAATATGACAAAGTGGATAAATACTGATCGGACAAACTTATCAAATTTGAGACTGATTGGCCAAAAAGCAAACTTATTGGCCACATCTTTATCGTTGGTGTATTCGATTGTAGTTGGGAACTAATGTTTTGTGGCTTCTCAGTCTTGACAAAACCAAAACGCTGTTATTTTATTTTGTCCGACGTTTCGGTCCGTTCGGGACCTTCTTCAGGGACTCAATAGTTACAGTGTACTCGTCCACTGTGGTTCGGCAGAACCTGTAACTGTAAAGCAAGCAACGAAATGAACGAGTAGTCAAACATTAATCAGTAATTCTGATACGATCGGCAACAAAGCAGACTAATTGGCCACAGCCCATATGCTGAGTTACACACAAACAGGACCACACGTCAGATGATGTGGCAATACAATGGCCACATTTGTCCACACTGGAGATAAACTGGCCGCAAGTAAGATGCAATGCAAGCATAAATTCGATTGATTAGCCACAAGCCAGTCAAATTGGCCACAAATCGGATAAGTTGATCAAAACCCAAGTAACATTTTTTAGTCAAATAGACTAGAAGAGGTTATTAGAACCATCATAAAACCGAAATAACAAGTATAAGCTTTTGTGACGAATTTAAAAACCTGTGCAAATCGAATTAGCCATCAATAGTACTCGGGATTATCCACAAATCACATGAGTTGGTCAAAAGTAATAGGAAATGATCGGTTTGTCTGTTCAGCAGCAACTGGAGTAACTCACTTAAAGGGCATTTGGTGCGTTTCTTTAGTTAGTCTGGTTGGCCATTATCCAGACGAGTTGGCCACGAATCGCCGCAAAAAAAACATTTGCCACTTATCATATGTATGGCTACAAGAAGTGAAACTTATTGCCCAGATGCCGAGCAAATACGACACACATTAGTCTGAATACAAACTGATTGGCCTCAAAATCAAGAAGATTGGCCATCAGTAGAACAGATTGGTCACTTATTGGATATGAGCTATGGAATCCAATAGATTGACCGCGAATTTCCATAAAAAACGGATTGACCAAAACCAGATCAAACGAATGGTGACAAATTGTCCATATGTAAGACTTTTTGACCACAAACTGAACATGCTGGCCACATTAGCCGATATACGACTAACTGGTCACAAAAATAAACGCGTTAGCAAACAATGAAGACAAATTGGACATAAACAAACTGTCGCCAACCCAGACAAATTAGCCATCAGCAGAACAGGTTGGCCACTCATTGGATAATGGCTAAGGAATCCGACAAATTGGACACGAATTCTCACAAAAAATGGCAATTACTGAGACTGTTTGGCCACAAACTAAACGGGATTGCCATATACGCCGATATACGAGCAATTGGCCACAAAAATAAGCGTTAGCAAACATTGTAGGCAAATTGGCCACACATCAGAGCAATTGGCCACTAATTAGTCAAAATACGAACAAGTTGAACGCAAGGTCAGACAGGTTGGCCATCAGTAGAGCAAATTGGTCACTTATCGTATAATTTGTGAAGAATGTGACAAATTTGCCACAAAGAAGATGGATTGGCCCCAGTTTGGCTATAAGGAAGACTTTTTGGCCACAAACTGAATACATTCGCCACTTCGTTCGATATTCAGTTATTTGGCCACAAAAATGTTGGAAAACAATGGAGACAAATTGGCCACAAATCAGAGCAATTGGCTACATGTGAGACTAATTGGCTATATGCCGAGCTAATTGGCCACATATCAGTCTACATAAATATGAATAACTGATCACATAGATAAACTGGCTACAAGTAAATTAAATTGGCCACATGTAAGGCACGAATTAGAACAAGAGAAATTGGCAACAGTTTGAACCAATTGACCATGAAGTCCAAACTTTATCCAAGAAACATTTTGAGGACCAATTAGTCTCGAAGAGGTTCTCACTGCTGTGAATCGCAGTAATATCGAAAGAACTCAGCCCTTTCTCAACCTTCCAAGGAGAAGAACGATAACATCACAAGGAGGAAACCCATCCGAGACCCAAACGGGCCAAACGACCGAGAGTCGAGGGTGTAGCAGAAAAATTTCAAACACTTTGGGCTCTGGGATGGGGGAAGCACTTCTTTCCAGTTTGTTGCCATTTTTCCACACTTCAATGCTGCTGCCACGGCCTCCCCTTCCTGAGTTTTCCCTTCCACGACTCTAGAGGGAAAGAATGGTGTAACAACTTAGAGACAACTTTAAGTCGCCCGTGTTCGACACTAAGTTCGGAGGGAGTCGTTCAATGGGTACCAATGGACTCTCGGAGTAGGAGCAGGTCCTTCCGAGTGAAGCAAATCACCAAATCCCCAGGTTCAATAAAACTATTGAAAATTTTATTTGAATTTCAGTTTGTTGGAGTTTTTTTTCTCTTTTCTTTTGTGAGCTTCAGGCGATCATGGAAACAAGAAAAAAATTCCAGAATGGAGACAGCGGTAGAAGTGGAATAATCAATTTTCTACGACTGTTCGCGATGGATATTGCAGGGTATGAGAGTGTCACTGACTAGGAAAAAACTTATTGAAGTTAAAAGGAAGAACGTATCGGAAGCAAACAAAAGAGCACCGATAGAAGGAAGAAATGTCAGCTCTGAGTTTTTTCTTCCGGGTTTCAGAAGGTTTCCGAGTAAACGCCTTAATAAAAAAAAACCCGGACACCTCGAGGTTTCCATTCAATATTTGTGGTTCCCGTCTCAATATTAGCGAACTGTTTTTTTTAAGTTAACTCTAAGATAGTCCGGAGAAGGTTCCTAAAGAGGTTTGTTAGCTATTTATGAGGTATTTAGGTGACCTCTGAAGAGATGTCCTGAGGAGACTTCCAAAATTATAAGGTTACAATGCATTTACCATGAGGTTTCTACACACATTTTATAGAAGTTACCACATGATCCAAATAACCAGATCTTGAGGAGGTTCCTTGTTAGTTTTGGGACGACACTTAGAGGTTACCAGATAAATCTGGAGTAGCTTCGGTAGCGAATCTTGAAGAGGTTTTTTAGTGAAAATCTTGGACACCTCTAGATTTTCAAGCAATATCTGAGGTTTCCGGGAAACAACTTTGCGAACGGACTCTTTGAAGGGTTCTAAGTTAGTCCAGAGAAGGTTTCTAACGAGGTGTCCTAGCTATTTATGACGTATCCAGGTGACCTTTCAGGAGGTGTCCTAAGGAGATTTCTTAACGAACCCAGAAGACGTACGCAGAAGAATCCTGCTGAGGAGGCTTCCGGACGAGTTCTGGACAGGTATCTTAATGAACCATGAAGAGGTAACTACGCTGTTACCGAGATAAATCCTGAAAATGGTTCCTAAATTAATCATGAGGAGGTTCCCATATCGTTGTAATGAGGTTTCCTGACAAATTTTATAGAGGTTACCAGATAATCCAGATGAACAGATCTTGAGGATGATTCTTGGTGATTTTAAGACTACGCTTTTAGAAGCATCCTGAGGAATATCCCAGACGAATACTGACAAGGAATCTAGATTAATCTGGATGGGGTTCCCAAACGATTCATGAAGAGGTTACCAAGCTGTTGCCATGAGGTTTCCAGACAAACCCTAAGGAGGTTACCAGATGTGAATCCGGTTAAGTTCTGAGACGAATCTTGAGGAGGTTTCTTGGTGAATCTTGAGAAGGATACGTACGAAACTTGACGAGGTCACTAAATGAATTGTGAAGAGGTTACCATGCCTATAAGTTTTCCAGACACACTTTGAAGAGGTTACTAGACAAATCCAAAGGAGGTTCCGAGCCAAACCTCGTGGAGGTTATCATGTTGCTACCAAACCAACTTCAAACAAGGTTGCTAGATGAATCTGAAGAAGGTTCCCAGAAGAATTTGCAAGTGGTTTCTTGGTGAATTTTAAAACGTTTACCGAAGAATTCTGAGGAGCATTGCAAATGAATTCTGGCAATGTATCTAGATTCATCCGGAGGAAGTTGCCAAACGAACGATGACGAGGTTAGCATGCTGTAGCCAAGAGGTTGCAGGACTCAGAAGAGGTTACCACGTGAAACCGGTGTAGGTTATGATAAGAATCTTGAGAAGGATTCTTGGTGAATCTTGATGAATCCTCACAAAGTTTCTAAACGAATTGTGAAGAGGTCACCTCGATGTTACCATGAGGTTTCCAGACAAACTCCAAGGAGGTTACCAGATCCGCAGTAGATTCTGAGACGAATCTTGAGGAGGTTTCCTGGTGAATTTGAGGACGTTTACGGAAGAATCCTCAGGAGCATCCCAGACGAACTCTGACAAGGTATCTAGATAAATTCGGAGAAAGATCCCATACGAATCTGGAGATGATTTCCATGCTATTACCATAAGGATACAAGACAAACTCAAAAGAGGTTACCCGATGAATCCAGAGTGTGTTCTGCAACGAATTTTGAGAAGGTTTCTTGGTGAATCTTGAGTAATCTCACAAGTTTTCTTAATGAACTGTGAAGAGGATATGACACTGTTACCATGAGGTTTCAAGACAAGCTCTGAGGAGGTTACCAGATCCAGAGTAGGATCTAAGAGGTGACTTGATGAATTTTAGGACGTTTACAGAAGAATCCTAAGGGGCATTGCAGACGAATCTTGACAAGGTACCTAGATTGATCAGGTGGAGGTTCCCAGACGAATCTTGACAAGGTACCTAGATTGATCAGGTGGAGGTTCCCAGACGAATCATGAGGATGTTACCACGAGGTTTCAAGACAAACTTTTAGAAGGTTATCAGATGAATTCGGAGTAAGTTCTGAGATGAACCTTGTGGAGGTTTCTCTATGAAGTTTGAGAAGTTCACTGACGAATTCTAAGAATCATCAAAGATAAGTTCTGGAAATGTTTCCAAATAAATCCTGAAGAGGTTACCATGGTGTTACCATAATGTTTCCAAACAAACTCCAGGCACGCTGCTAGATGAATTAGGAGGATGTTTTCAGAAGAAGTTTGAGGAGGTTTAGAGGTGAATTTTCAGAAGATTACTGAAGAATCCTAAGAAGCATACCAGACGAATCTTGGAGAGCTTTCTAGATTACTCCGGAAGAGGTTTCCGGACAAGTTTCGAAGATGCATCATAATGAGCCTTGAGAACGTCCGAGGAGTATCCCAGACAAGGCTTCTGCATGAATCCAGAAGAGGTTTCCTGATGAATATAAAGGAGGTTCCTCGATGAAAGTCATAGATGAATCCTAAGAAGCATCCCAAGCGAATCCTGAAGGTTACCATGCTGTCGATATGGCTTTCATATGAACTCAGATGAGGTTTCTAGTTGAATCTGGAGGACGTTCGTAGGCGAATCTTAAAGTGATTTCCTAATATTTCTAGAGAGCCTAGCAGACGAATTCTGAATTGAAGTTCCCAGAAGCATCCTGACAAAGTTTCCATATGACTCCGGCAGAGGTTTCCGGACAAGTTTCGAGGTTTCTTGGTGAATCTTCGGAAGTTTTCTGATGAATCATGAGAAGCATTTCAGATCATCCATTACAAGGTTACTGGATGGATCCGTAAGAGGTTTTCCATCGAATCTTGATGAGGTTTCCAGAGTAATCCTGACAAAGTTTCCTGGCCAAACCCGAGGTTTTCAACAGATTTCCGAATAAATCTCGTGGAGGTTTCCAGTTAGGACTGGCTTAATATACATAAATTGAGAATTAAGAAGCATAAGGAGGTTTTTCAGGGAAACCTCAGTCTTCATATAAAACCGAAGGAGATTTTGCACATAAACTTTGAAGCTTAAAGATTTTTTAGTCAACCCTCAAGGAGGTTTTCAGAGTAAACCTGAAAAGGAGGTACCCTGCCAAATCCCGAGGAGGTGCCCTGACAAATTCTGCAAAGATTTGAAGGCAAATCAGGTTGAAAACTTCAGATGAACTCTGATGAGGTTTCCAGACAAAGTTGCAGATGTTTTCAAGCGTTTTCAACCAATTGTAACGTGGTTTCCGGGCTAACTTTGATGAGGTTCCCGAAAAGATGCATTCGAATGAGTACTGGCAAGGTCCCCAAACCACTAGTGGGAACTCCACCCGCAAATACAAACGTTTCATGAGGTTTCCAGTCAAATCTCGAGGAGGTTTCAGGACTAATCCGGAGGAGGTTCCCAGTCGAATGTTGAGAAACCTTTCTGGACGAGCACTAGAAAGGCATTCAGATAAATTTTGATGAGGTTTCCAAGTCAAACCTGATGGAGGTTTGCCGACTACACAGCACTATTAGAAGGCTTTCAGACAAACTTCGACGGGGTTTCCATCCTAAGGTTTCATGAGGTTGCATAAACTCTTTTGAGGTTCCCATAGTAAACCTAAGAAACGGGATCAAATCTTGAAACTTCTCGGCGAGACAAATCCTGACAAGGTTTTCAGGCCAAACCAGAGATTTCCAGAAGATTTTTTTCATTTTTGTGTATTTTAACTTTAAGCTAATTCTACACTCTTCCAGGAGATGTCCAGATAAACGTTGAGAAGGTATCTCGGAAGAAACGGTTAAATTTTGTTAAACTGAATAGTTTACCCTCAGAAGATTTCCAGGTTAACTCTAATGGGGTGTCCACATGAATTCAGAGGAGGTTTTCCGAGGAAACCTTAGAATAGTTTTCCGATGAATTGTGATGAAGTTTTCCAGACTAACTTTAAAGACGATTCGAGACATAACTCAAGGATACATTTAGATGAATGCCGACAAGGTCGTCATATCAATCCAAAGGAAGTTTGAAGAGATTTTGAGTCAAACCTTGGTGAGGTTTCCTGAGTTAACTTGAGAAGAAGGTACCATGCTAAATACTGAGGATGTTTCCAGCCAAATTCTGAAAATATTTGCAGGCAAATCTGGTTGAAATCTTCAGATGAACTTTGATGAGGTTTCCCGATAAAGCCCGAGGAGGGTTTCAGGTAAGCTCTGAAAGCGTTTTCAACCAAATTGTAATGAGGTTTCCGGACTAACTTTGAGGAGGTTTCCAGAAGGATACATGCAAATGAGTACTGGAAATGTCCCCAAACAACTAGTGAGGAGAATTCCACTCGCGAATACTAACGTTTCATGAGGTTCCCGATCAAATTTTGAGGAGGTTGCCAGACTAATCACGAGGAGGTTCCCAGTCGAATCTTGAGGAACTTTTTAGACGAACACTAGAAAGGCTTTCAGATAAACTCTGATGAGGTTTCCAAGTTAACCATAAAAAAGATTTCTAGAGAAGTTGCTTGAATTCTTACGACTTAACCTTTCTAATGCATCACGTTGGGAACAGCTCGCTGACTTAGTCTATGGTTTGGGTCAAAAATGACCCTAATGCACAAGGAGGGTTAAAGAGGTTTCCTCGTAAACCTTAACGGATTTGATTTTGATAAGGTTTTCAGAGAAATTCTCAAGAGGTTTTTCACTGTCACCATGAAAGAGATTTTTCGGACGTGGATTATGATAAGGTTTCCAGACAAATCATTACGAAGTTTACAGACCAAAATTGAGGAAGTTCCCGGTCAAATCTTGCAGCTTTTCGACGAATCCTTAGGATTTATTCGAGACAAATCCTAAAGAGGCTTTCCGCAGAAACTTCAGAAGATTTTCAGATAAACTAAATGATGGTGGACACATCTTGAGAAGAATCCAAGAAATCACTAGAAAGTTTCCAGAAAACTTTGAGAAAAACTTGGATAAAGTTTCCACTCGAACCTTACGAGGATGTCTGGACCAATCTGAAACGATTGTCACTCCAGATTGAGGTTCCAGACAGGTCTGCTTGAGTCTTTATAAACTAAAGAGATCTCCTTGGCGGTATTTTCAGTCAAATTATAACGAGATTTTAAGAGAAATCCTGAAGAGGTTTTCCGTTTGAACCCTAAGACGGTTTTCAGAGATGGATTGTGATAAGGTTTCCTGACAAACTATACCGAGGTTTCCAGACTGAACCTGAGGAGATGCCCAGTCCACTCTTGTGGTTTTTCGACTAATCCTGGAGGATTTATTCCAGACAAATCCTGATGAGGCTTGCCGACAAAACTTCAGAAGATTGAAGAACTAAATTATGTGTCCGGCGAACAAATCATGAGGAAAATCTGGGAGGTTCCCGACTAAATCGCTGGGAAGTCTCCATTAAACTTTGAGATGAACTTGGACGAGGTTTCAACTTGAACCTTAAGAAGGTATCTGGATCTGAACCAATTCTGAGAAGATTGTCACTCTCCGGCTCCAGACAGGTCTGCTTGAGCCTTTATAACCGAATGAGGTCTCCTTGTAGGGATTTTCAGTCGAATTTCAACGAGGTTTTCAGATAAACTCTGAAGAGGTTTTCCGTTTTCACCCTGAGAGGGTTTTCGGAGCTGTGATAAAGTTTCCTGACATATTACAATGAGGTCTCTAGACTGAACCTGAGGAGGTGCCCGGTCTACTCTTGAGGCTTCTCGACGAATTTTAGGGGTTTATTGCAAGAAAATACAAACGAAACTTCTGGAGATTTCCAGATGAACTAAACGAGGTGTCCGGACAAACCTTACACGCTGAATCGTGACAAAGTTTTCAGTCTAAGAGTAAAAAGAAGGCTTTCAGATAAACTTTGATGAAGTTGTCAGGCGTACAGAGAGGTCTACTTCAAATCTCACAAACTAAGAAGGTTTCCTCGCGAACCCTTACGATATTTTCAGTTTAATTTTGATGTTTTACCTTGGTGTACCTTGAGAGGGTTTTCAAATGGATTGTGAGATAAGGTGTCCTGACTAATCATGGCGAGGTTTCCAGGCCAAAATTGAGGAGGTT
The DNA here is from genome assembly GCF_035046485.1 of Aedes albopictus. Taxonomy (NCBI): domain Eukaryota; kingdom Metazoa; phylum Arthropoda; class Insecta; order Diptera; family Culicidae; genus Aedes; species Aedes albopictus. The sequence continues at coordinate 17,371,077 of NC_085136.1, forward strand.
CCTGCTCGAATCTTGAAGCATCTCGAAGTGGTTCTGAAGAGGTTCCCAGACGAAATTTCAGGAGACGAACTAAATGAGGTATCCGGCGGACATATCTTGTGGGGAATACCAGACTTAACATAAGGAGGTTGCCGGCTAAATCGCGAGGGAGGTTCCAGACTAAGAATTTTTAGAAGACTTTCAGATATACTTTGATGAAGTTTCCACTCGAATTTCAAGAAGGTGTCTTGACAAATTCTGATGAGGTTGTCAGGTATACACTGGGCTTATTTCTAGACAGGTCTTTTCAAACTCTCACGAACTGAGGAGGTTTCTTCGGAAATGATAACGGTATTTTCAGGTTAATTTTATTGAGATTTGCAGGCAAATCTTGAAGAGGTTTTCCAGTTGTACTTTGAGAGGGTTTTCAAATGGATTGTGATAAGGTGCCCTGACTACCCAACAAACATTATTACTGTACAATGAATTAATAAACCGCTCTTAAGCCTAATTTTGAAAAGTCTAGCTGAATAAGCTGTTATTCAGCTATCATTGTTACTTGGGTAATCATGACGAGGATTTCAGGCCAAACCTGAGGAGGTTCCTGGTCAAATCTTCAAGCTTCTCGAAGAGGTTCTGAAGGGGTTCCCAGACGAAATTTCAGAAGATTTTTCAGATGAACTAAATGAGGTGTCGGGATATATCTTGAGTAGAATCACAGACCAAACCCAAGTAGGTTCCTGCCTTAATTGTGAGGAAGGTTCCAGACTAAGAACTTTCGGAAGGCTTTCAAACAAACTTCGATGTGATTTGCACTCATGAGAAGGTGTACAAAAACTCTGATAAGGTTGTCAGGTATACACTGAGGCTATTTCTAGACAAGCTCTCATGAACTAAAGAGGTTTCCTCGGGAACCTTCAAAGAATTTTCAGTTGATTTTTTCAGACAAATCTTGAAAAGGTTTTCAAGTGGTACCTCGAGAATGGTTTCAAATGGATTGTGATAAGGTGTCCTGGGTAATGACGAGGTTTCCTGGCCAAACCTGAGGAGATTCCTAATCAAATCTTGAAGTTTCTCGAAGAATTCTGAAGAGGATCCCATACGTAATTTTTAAATGAACTAAATGAGGTGTCTGGCGGGCAAATCTTGAGGAGAACCCCAGATTAAACTTGAGGAGGTTCCCGGTGAAATCGTGAGGAAAATTCCAGACTAAGAACTTTTAGAAGGCTATCAGATAAACTTCGATGAGGTTTCCTCTCGAATCCCAAGAAGGTGTCTACACAAATTCTGATAACTCTGGAACTTCTTGAATTCTCACAAACTAAGGAGCTGTTTTTGGAAGGTCAGTGTTAAGGTCAGTGACGAATCATGGCAAAGTTTCTAGACCAAACCAGAGGAGGTTCCCAGTCAAATCATGAAGGTTCTTGACGAACCTTAAGAATTTGTTTCAAACAAATCTTGAAGGTTTCCAGAAGAAACTTCGAGAGATTTTCAGATGAACTAAATGAGGTGTCCGAACAATTTTTTAGGACAGTACTAGCCAGACTAAACCTGCGAAGGTTCCCGGCAAGATCGAGGCGAGGTTTCCAGACTAAGAACGATAAGATAGGCTTTCAGATGAACTTTGAGGAGGTTCCTGAAAAGGTTACTAAATGGCTTGTGAGAAGGTGTCCTGACCAATCATGATGAGATTTCCAGACCAAATCTGATGAGGTTCCCGGCCAAATCTTGAAGAGATCCTTCAAGATTTAGCCTGGAACCTCTCCAGATTTGGTCTAGAAATAGACGAACATTGAGGATTCATTCTAGACAAATCCTGAAGAGGATTTCAGACGAAACTTCTGAAGACTTTCAGATTAACTCTATTGAGGTTTTCAGACTCAACTTCAGAAGGTCTGCGGGTGAACCTTGAAGAGGTTTTCCGGATTAAAAACAAGTTTCCTGATAAATTGTAAGGAGGTTTCCAAACGTATTTTGAAGATGTTCTCTGGCAAACCCTCAGGGTATATTCAAATGAGCTCTGATGAGGTTTCCAGACTAACATTAAGAAGGTTTTGAGATGAATTTCGATAAGGTGTCCGAGCAAATTCTGAGAAGGTGTCCAGACGAATTCCAGGACACTTTAACACGATTCTAATATGAATTCAGTTGATATAACCACGTCTAATTTCCGACTGTCGCCTTTCAGCACTTCCCTTCCCATTCAATCTTCAATCTGTCTACTTCCCTTACAACTACATCAATTTCCCACTCCATCGGTCAAATCTCCCATCACATCTGCCGAAAGCAGTGCTCAAGGGGCATCCATCACCGATAACCTCAATAGCAATTCTGCTGAGTAATGCCATCTCACACTGCAATTCACACACAATCCATCTAGCTACAGCCATCCACCTATAGCCCATCGAGCAACAAACCAATGCCTTCTAGAAACGTCCCCCTCAAACCCCGGGGAACCTCTTCGCCTTCTACATCATCATCGACTTCGACTTCAGATCTTCCACAAGCCCAAAAGGAAGCAGCGTGAAAACTTTATTATTACTGCCTTATTGTCTTTACGCGCGGCGCGGAACGGGAGACGCCATCTGCCACCCCTTTCTGGTCGTTCCACCGCGCGCGAATAGATGGGGGGTAGGAAGCTGCTGCCGTCATCCATCTATCTCCCGATGAGCACGAAAACAATCTTTATGTACTTTTATTGATTTTCTCGCTAGTCACCCTCGTCGCTGCCGCGCCGCTAGTTCATCGTTCGTCATTCCCTCTTTACTCAAAATTCCGCGCCTTCGACCGCCTTTCGGCGGCATCAGCAGCAGCAACATCAGCGAGAAGCTCGAATACGACGTCGAGAGACGATGTTTGACTATGGTAATAAAGATATTAGAGAACATGACTTTTAAATTAGCTATTTTAATTTATCGCCATCGTCGTCCTCTTTCCCATCGGCACCGCATCATCGCTAGGTTAACCTAGCTCTAGCTCTGACTTGGAGTCGTGTCCTACTGTGTAGCTGTCTGGGAGCGCTCGTTTAGTGGCGCATCGCATCATCGATCTACGACGTCACGACTCGACTATGGTGAAGTAGCGCAGGAGGGTCATCCGCGGGTCAGGCGTAACATTTGAATTGGTCGGAAGTTACTAATGAACTACATTTCGGACATTCAAGTCTTGGAAATCTGTTTCAAGTTCTAATTGAGGCTATCAATGAACACGAGGTGCCAATTCAGCCTCAATCGTTAGGAATAATATGTTTTGGACATCTTTGGACATTATGTCCGGGATGAAGAATTTTATCAATCTTTATGTTTTCAAGGATAACTTTCTTCAGCTAACTCTTCTGGAGGGATAACTATTCAAAAGCCATCTGTTGGAAAAACCAAATTATGGACATCTTTGGAAAAAATGTCCCCCATGTAGACTACAAACCTTCTTCATTTTTTTTATAAATTTCCGGACTAATCCTACAGGCCTACATCCCTGAAATAAAACATCTTTGAACAAAATATCATGGATGCAGACTTCGACCCATTTCTTAAGAATATATCTCCAGACCCAACTGAAGGCCACCCTGGAGTAATACGACGAACAATGACAATGCTAGAACTACCATGTTTTCGACATCTTTGGACAAAATGTCTGAAATGCAGAGCTTGAATTATCCTTTGTCCTCATGGATAACTTTTCAGTAAACTCATCTATACTCTCTGGAGGGATCCCAGCTCAAGATTCATCTGTTAGAAATGGACATCTGGGAATAAAATATCCTGGGTGCCGACTTCGATCCATCTTCAGGTCTAATTAATAAATAAATCTCCAAAATCATCTATAGACCTCCCTGGAGTAATACGAGGAACAATGCCAATTCCAGACCTTATATGTTTTGGACATAAGAAATAAGTTCATCAAATAAAATCTGTTAGAAGTACTTGGACATCTTTGGACAAAACTCCCTGCGTGTAAACTTCAACTTATCTTCATTTCTTACGAATACATTTTTAACCTCCTAGAAGTCTTTGGAAAAAAATATGTACATGTAGACTTTAACTTATCTTCATTTCTAATGAATAAATCCACACTCATCTGTAGACCTCCCTGGACTGGAGTAATACGACGCTGAATGTCAATGTCAACCCAAGCTTCAACTGTCAGAAATAACATGTTTTGGACATGTTTGGACAACATTTGGACATCATTTTACAAACGTTCAAAAAACTTGGACAACTTTTCAGCAGACAATTCCTTAGACTCTCTGCAGGGACACCAGTTCAAGATTTAGCTGTTTGAAGAAATTACTGGACCTCTTTGGACACCCTGGATGCTGATGTTCTGGACCAGGACCCCTCTTTCTTGCTTATGAATACATCTCCAGACTCATTTTGAGCAATACGACATCTTTGGACAAAATGTCCTGGACGCAGCATTTGATCAATACTTATTTTCCATTGATATTTCTTCAAAAGACACTTCTATAGAATCTCAAGAGAGAAAACAGCTCAGGATTCATCTGTAAGAAATAATTGGGAATCTTTAGACAAAATATTCTGGATGCAGACATCAACTCATCTTCATTTCTTACGAATTATGGATGGAATCTCCAGACTCATCTGTAAATAGACCTCCCTAGATTAATAAGTTAACAAATGTCAATGCCAGAACGTACATGTTTTGGACATCTTGATGTCCCAAATGTCCTGAATTGCTTCTAAGCAAACTCTTCCACACACTCTCTGTTTGGAATCTCAGCTCAAGAGACACTTCTGTTAGAAATAATTGGACACTTTTGGACAAAATTTCTCGGATGGAGACTTTGAACCTGCTTCATTTCTTCTGAATAAATCTCCAGACTCATCTGTCGAGCTCGATGGAATAATACGCCAAACAATGGCAATGTCAATTCAAAAGCTTGCAAATCAAAATTGAAATGGAAGAATTTAAAAAAAAAAATCGAGGAGTAGTCTCTCAAGCCTAGTAGGATGTTGGGATCAATATGACCCAGAGACGGGATTGCTGAACGTGCACTACGTCAACGTGAAGCGCCTAGCGTTACATCTTGGCGAGGTTAAGGAATTTCCGGAGTTATTTCCGAAGGAACCACTGATTGGAGTAGTTTTTAAAAAGATCATTATAGGAATTTCTGAAAAAAAAATCCCGAAGGAATTTCAAAGATCCTGAAGGAATTTCTGAAGAAAAAAAATCCTGAAAGATTTTTTGAAAGAATCGTGGAGAATTTTTGAAAGGAATCCTTAAGAATCTAAGGAAATCCTTTGTATACTAAAGTAACCTGTGGAAATAATACTGGATTGATTGATTAAGCTATATTGTACAGACTTTCAGCCCTTGGCTGGTTCGTCTCTTTATTACTGGAGGAATTCCTGAATAAATTTCAAAAGGAATCGCTGTAGGAATTTCATAACGGATTCCTGAATTTTCAAATGAACTCCTGAATAAATTTTCGGAGAAATTTGTAATCGAATTATTGAAAAAATCTCTAGAGGAATTCTTGAAAAAAAAATCTTCGAGAAACATCCAGGGAAATTCCTAAAAAAACACAAAAAAGTATTTTCTGCAGCTTTGCTGGAGGACCTCAAGGAACTTCTTGAAAGACCTCTGGTGGAGTTGAAAAAAAAAGTTTTTTTAAGAATAATTCCTGAAGAAATCTCAATGAAAATAAAGTGTGTTTTTGAAAATATAAAATAAAAATTCTTAAAGAAATTTCGGAAGGAATCGCTGGAAAAATTCCCAAATGGAGTTTTGGATCTGTAATCGAGTTATTGTAGAAATCTCTGGAGGAATGTTTGAAAGAATTCCCGGAGCATTATCTGAACAAATCCACGGGAAATTCCCAAAAAATCAAAGGGGAATTTTCTGAAGATCTTTCTGGAGGAACTGGAGACACTCCTTGAAAGCATCCTGGTGATATTCCTGAAGAAATGTTAAGAAGAATTCCTGAAGAAGTCTATTAACGAAATTCCTGGATGATTTCTGAAGGTAATTCTGGTAGGAATATCTGGAGAAACAAGTGGATGAACCTCTGTAAATATTTACAAAAAATAAATAAATTTAGAAATTTCTAAGAGAGTTCCTGTAGAAATTCCTAGCTAACATTTCTGGAGAAATTTCAGGATGAATTCCTGAAAGAAGTCATAGAGTAATTCTTCAAAGGTATCCTTGGAGGAAATTCTGGAAAGAAGCTTTAGAGCAATTTCCGATGAAATTCCTAGAAAACTTCCTGAAAGCCTCTCTGGAGAAATCTCTGAAGAAATGCCTGTGCAATTTTCTAAAGGAATCCATGAAAGAGTTTCTGAAAAAAACCCATCAGAGGTTTTCTAAACGAATCCTTCGAGAAATTTCTGGACGAATCTCTAGAAAGAATTTATTAAAGATACTCTGGAGGAATTTCTTAAGAAATTTATGGGCGAATTTCTGAAGCAATACATGCAAGGATTTTCTAAGCGACCTCTTTGGTAAATTTCTGGGGAAAACTCTCTGGAGAAGTTTCTGCTGCAATCTCTAATGAAAATTTTCAAATGAATCCTTAAGAAACTTTTCAAACAGTACGTGAAGGGATTCCTGCGACGGTTTTCTGGAGGATTCATTCGAGAAATTTTCGAAATTTGTCCAAAACTTGCGACATTGGAATTCTAATTCTTCTGTATTGGAGGTATTCCAGTGACCTTTGACAACTATTCAAGCTGTCGGCGTCAAATTTTGAGATGCCAAATGAAATATCAAATTTTGGACGAATTTGGACAAACCGCTCTGAATCTATCCAAATCGAATCCATCTTCGGAGGAATGCGACGACTAACAATTTCATCTTGCGTTTCTGTAGATGTTGGAGATCTCAAGAGATAGCTTCAAACTGATCTAGGGAGTTTTTCGGAAGCACTCCAGTGGGTAAAAACACATTTTGCACATTAGACTCTTGGATATGCAGTGATTCAAATATCCAGGTAAGACCAGATACCAATACCAACTGACATTAGGTTTTCGATATCTTCGGACAAAATGTCCCGCAATTGTTTTTTTCTTTCATTTTTTTGTGATCTTCTTTTCGGTAGGCATTCTGGATACCTTAGGTACACTAGAGCATCTTATTCGTGGTTAAACTGATCTGTGGGCCCATTTTGGACATTAGGCAAGTCTTGGAAGTCTCATTTCTAGGATAACTGAGATATTCAAAGGACAGAAAGTAGATGCCATCAAGCGTCATCTATTAGAAGGTGTCCAATGTTTGGACATCTTTGGTCAAAACGTCCCGAAAGCACACTTGGATCCATATATACTTTTTGTCAACAATTTTTCAGAAGGCTCTTCTGTAAGCTCCATCTAGTACCAATTCTCATAAATATCTAGTTTTGGACATGATTGGACACAATGTCCCAAGGGTAGACATGAATATGTTCTTTTTTTATTTATCATAACTCCAACTGAAAAGATCACATTTGGACACATTTTGGACATTGCATTGAACTCTTGGAAATCTCGCCCTCAAGGTACCGGAGATGTTCAAGTTTAAGTTGACAAATTTGGCCAACTTTGGACATCTTCTGGCAAAGTGTTCTGAAAGTAAACTTGGAACTATCTTTTTCTCTTGTTCGTAGCTCCAAAGTAGACTTCCTAAAATCAAACAACAACCAATGTTTTTTTTTTGTTGTTCATTAATAAAATGTGTAGGAATATGTTTGATTTACTCTGAAGCATTTCAGTGGGTAAACTTCAGATTTTTGACACATTTTAGACATTGAGTTCTTGTTGTTACTTTCGGAAATGGCAAGATCTAGACCTTTTTGAACAAGATGTCCCGATCTTAGATACGGGTTTGTCTTCACTTCTGTAAACAACATTCAATTTAGAAAATCAGTGACAAACACTTGTTAATCCTTCACTATTATCGAACTAAATTATTTTTAGAGTACTTTTGGTACTGTTTTGATACTTCATATAGCTCAAAAATATTATAAACATTGAGCGATAATATACATGAGGAATACTAGATTAGGCCAATAAAATCTCCAGAATATAAAACAGCTACGTTTTTACAGTTTTTGACTAAGTGCCCAAACTGTGCACCTCATTAAAATAGTTGGATAAAAGATGATTTAAAATCAAAAACTTTTTAACTTTTTTGGATTGGGCCCAAACAACCGAAGCGGTAAACGCACGGATATTCAGCAAGACAGTTGCTGAGAATGACCAGTTCGATTCCCGGTCGGTTCAGGAACTTTTCCGTAATGAAAATGTCCTTGATTCCTTGGCCACAGAGTATCTTCGTGGCTGCCACACGATATATGGATTCAAAAATGGTCATCGATAGAAGAAGCTCTCGGTTATTGAGCTGAACAGCGGACTTTGTCTTTGGACAAATGGCCAGAATGAAGATTTTACATTTGACAATGTAATTCTATATTATCAGAGAATCGGAAAAACTCGGAAGTATTTGAAAATGTCTAGTGAGACACTGTAATTAGGTTTGGTTTCTGGTACTCCGGAGTTCCTTTGGACATTGAACTCCAACAAATATCACTTCCGGTGTCTTTCAGATATTGAAACCCTAGTAACCATTAGCACTGTATTTCGCCACTTTTGGCTCACAGGTCTATTAGGCGGCCAATATGGAGCATATCAGCTCCTTAATGGCATTATATTTGCCTCCAGTTGAATTATCGTGCTTCGTGGTTACTTGGGAATGCCACAAGCTACTAATATAAGCCCTAATTGCTGGAAATATCAAGCATTGCATACCTTTGGACATTATGTCCAAAATGTACACATGAATCAAGCTTTACTTTTTGGAAATATACTGTTTTGTAGGCTCTCTAGAGACAAAATAGAGTATTACGAGATGCAATGCTATTTTCTATTCCTGAAAATTTGGAAGATCTCTAGCAGTACAATTAAAATATCCAAGGTGAACTCGGTGTACTCTTTGGATGAACTGTACTTTGAACAATTTCTGGACATTGAATTCTTTGCAATCTCACTTTCGCTGGGAGTTAGATATTCAATTCAGCTATAATGATTACCAATTAAAGTTTTAAATGCTCGAAAGATATGATGGCAAACACGCCTTGAATATCAATTTTCCGGACAGTTGAGAATTTTCATAATTGTAATGAATGTTTAATGAAATTGATGGAATTCCAGCTCAAGATTCATTTGTCGGAAACACTTGGTCATGATGTCCCGAATGATCTACTATGTTGATACTAGAACTACCATGTTTTAGATATCTTTGGACAAAATGTCCGAAATGCAGAATATTGACAATCATTTTTTTTCACGTGGATACTTTTAGTTTGCTTTTCAGTAAACTCTTCTATGGGCTCTCTGGAGGTATCCCAGCTCAAGATTCATCTGTTAGAAGTACTAGGACACTTTTGGACAAAATATCCTGGATGCAGACTTCGATCCATCTTCATTATTCTAAATAAATCTCCATGGCCATCTGTAGATCTCCCAGGAGTTATAGGACGAACATTATCAGTGGCACAACTAACATGCTTTGGACATAAGAACTTATTTTTTTAGGACATCTTTGGACAAAATGTCCTGGAGGCAGCATTTTCCATCCTTCTTTATGGATAACTTTTTCACATACCCTTCTATAGACTCTCTGGAGAGATTCCAACACAAGGTTCATCCAATAGAAAAACTTGGACATTTTTGGACAAATCTTTATGGATGCAGACTTCGACCCAACTTCATTTCTTATGAATAAATCTCTAGACTCATCTGTAGACTTCCCTGGAGCAGTACGACGAACAATGGCATTGACAGAAATAACTTGTTTTTAAAACCACATCTTTTGGACATCTTTGGACGTTATGTCCTGGATGTAGAATATGATCAATCATCCTTCTTCATGGATAATTTTTTAATAGACGCTTCTGTAGACTTTCCGGAAGGATTACAGCTCAAGATTAATGAATTAAAAATACTTGGACATCTTTGGATAAAATGTCCTTAATGCAGACTTCGATCTAACTTCATTTCTCTTGAATAAATTTCCAGACTAGAGGTCTAGAGACCTCCGTGGAGTAACAAGTCGAACATATATCAATTTCAGAACTAACACGTTTTGGACATCAGAAACAACACGCTTTGGACATCTGCGGACCAAATGTCCTGCATATGCAGCATACTATTAATATTTTCATGAATAACTTTTCAGCAAACTTTTTTTTACACTCTCTGTGTAGAATCCCAGCACAAGAGACACATCTGATAAAAATAATTTGACATCTTTGGACAAAATTACCTGGATGGAGGCTTCATTTCTTTTTGATTAATCTCCAAACCCATCTGTCAAAATCCCTGGAATAATAAAACTAACAAAGACATTGCCAATTGAAGTTTTAACTCTCAGAAAAAAAAAACAAGTTTGGACATCCTTGGACAGCATGCCCGAATGTAGAATTTGGGACATTTATCAGCAGACTCTTTCTCAAACTCTCCATAAAGACACCCGCTAAAGATTCATGTGTTAGAAACATCAAGTACCGGACATCTTTGGACATATTGGATGCAGTTTTGTAATTTGGAGTCAGGACTTCTTTCCCATACTAAATATGTATACCCATATTGCGTTGCTTTAGGGGCTACAATTCAATTGAACAACCGCCATCCTGAATTTTAAGCCGCCATCTTTGATTTTAGTCCACCATCTTGTGCATTCTGGTCGCCATTTTTGAAGTCCGGCAATATTTCCCATACCAAATATACCCTTATTGCTTGGTTTTAGAGTCTAAAAACCCATTAAACAACTGCCACCTTGATTTTTGGAGCCGCCATTTTTGATTTCAGACCGCCATCTAGGATATTCTGATTGCCATTTTTGGACTTCGGATATCTTCCCCGTACCAATAATTGCACGGTTTTAGAGCATAAAACTCCATCAAACCGACGCCATTTTGAATTTTGAGCCGCTATCTTGAATTTCTGACTGACATCGTGGAATTTCTGGTCTCAAGTGTTGATTTTCGCACAAAATTCGTCAACCATGATAAAAGTTACAAAACTCACCGCAGTTTGATGTGTCGCATGATGGGGCTTGGTTCAGTTTTATATACGACCAGTTCTACCGGTGCTGGTCCGGATCACTGAAATGGCCATAACTCCGGAACGCCTTGACCGATCCGGACCATTTTCAATAGTAAACAATGCGGCAAAAATCCGGTTCGAGCTATAATCGATTCGAGCTATAATCCGTAAAATCGGCCAATGGGAAGTGCCTTGAAAATGAGTGAACTTATTTTGCGCACAGACATACATACATACACACATACAGACATCATCTCAATTCGTCGAACTGAGTTGATTGGTATATGCGACATGATTCTCCGAGCTTTTTTTTTTCGAAAAATCGTTCTTTGAGTGAACATATAGCCTTTCCAGAACACTTAGTGTACGAGAAAGGCAAAAACTCCTTGAGGGATCCTTGGTGGGATTCCTAAAAAAGTGAGATATATTATGAAGAATTTCTGTAGAAATCCGTTATTGAAACTTCCGGACAATTTCCTGAAGGTATTTCTAGAAGGAATACCAGGAAAACACAAATGGATAGACCTCTTCAAATATTCATAGAAAAATCATCTTGAGAAATTTCTAAATGAATTCCTTTAGAAATTCTGTAGAAATTCCTTCGGGAATCTTCGATAGAATCTCTGTATGAATACCTGAAGGAATCTCTGGAAGAATTTCTAGAGAAACCACTGTAGTAATTTTTAGAGAATCCTGAAATAATTTTTAGTAATTTCTAAATGAATACTTGTTGAAATTTCTGAAGAAACCTGTAATCGTATTGTTGTAGAAATCTCTGCAGGTGTTCTAGAAAGAGTTCCTGGAGGAATATCTGAACGAATCCAAGGAAAAATCCTCAAACAATCATTTTCTGACGGATTTTTTTTAAGAAGCCCCTAGAAGAAATAAAGAAACTCCTTGAGAGACCCCTGCCCTGGTGGGACTCCTAAAACAATGAGATGGAGAAATCCGGTAATGAAATTTCTGGATGTTCTCTGTAAATATTCACAAAAAAGAGAGAAATTGAGAAATTTCCGAAGTAATTCCTGTGGATCTGGGGAAATTTCTGGATGAATTCTTGAAATAAGTCGTGGAGAACTTTCCTAGAGGTATCCTAGGTGGGAATTCTGAAGAAATTCCTTCGAGAATTTTTATTAGAATCTCTGTACGAAACCAGAAGGAATCCCTGAATGAATTTCTGAAGTAATCAATGGAGTAATTTTAAGAAATTCCAGAAAGAATTTCCAAAAATTTTTTTTTAGATTTCTTAGAGGAATCCCTACAGAAATTTCTGAAAACATATCTATGCAGAAATTTCTAAACAAGTCCTTTGTATACTGAAGTAGTTTCTGCAAATATTGCAGAAGGATTTCCTGGAGAAATTTTTGAAGGAATTCCTAAATGGCTTTCTGAAGGAATTTCTAAATGAATTCCTGAGGAAATTTATCAAGAAATCTGTAATTGAATTGTTGTAGAAATTCCTGGAGGAATTCTCAAAAGATTTCCTGGAGGAATATCTGAAAGAATCCAGGAGAACATCCTAAAAAAAACATTTTCGAAGATTTTTTTAAAGAAACTCCTAGAGGAAATAAAAAGAATCCATGAGAGACCCCTGGTAGGATTTCTAGAACAATGAGATATTTTTAGAGGAATCCCTGGAGAAATCCGGTAATAAAATTCCTGGACATTTTCAGGAGGTATTGAAATACCTGGAATATCTGGACAAACAAATGGATAAACCTCTGTAAATATTCATAAAAAAAAGAAATAGAGAATTTCTAAAAAAAAAGTCCTTGAAAAATTTCTAGTAAATTTCTGAAAAAGCTTCCGAAAGAAGTCGTAGAGTAATTCTCTAGAGAAATCCTGGACGATTTTCTGAAGATAGTTCTGGAAAAAGTATCTGGAGAAACAAATGGATAAACCGCTCTGTAAACGTTCACAGAAAAAGCTCCTATGAAATTTCCAAAGGAATTCCTTTAGAAATTTCAAGGAAATATTTCTAGGGCAATTTCTGAAGTTGAGGAGGTAAGCATTGGAGGAAATGTTGAAGAAATTCCTTCGTGAATTTTCAATGGAATCTCCGGATGAATACCAGAAGGAATCTCTGGAAGAATTTCTGAAGAAGCCGCTGGAGGAATTTCCGGATGAATCCTCGGAAGAATCTTAAAAGGAATTCTTGGAAAAAAATCTGAAAGAATTCCTGAAAAAAAACTGAAGAATCCTTCTTTTTCTTTTTCTTGATTCTTGAAGAAATCTCCCGAAGGAACCGCTGAAGGAATTCCCGAAAAAAATTCAAAAAGTTTACTAAAGGAACCATTTAGAAATTCCTGGAAGAATCCTTTGAGGAATTTCTAAAGAAAAACCTTTGGCGACATTTCGGAAGGCATTCTGAATTTGTCATTTTCTGTAGGAGTCGGTGGCTGAATTTCTGAAGGAATCATTGGAAGATTTTCGAAAAAAAAATCAGAAGGGATCCTTGAAGGTTTTTTTAAGGTTTTCTAATGGAATTTTTGAGAAATCCCTGGCGAAAGTTTTTGAAGCAATCCCTGAAAGATTCTCGGAGGAATTTGTGACGGAATCTTTCGAAGATATTTGAAAAAAAATAGCACCCTGGAGGAAATTCTCAAGGGTTTCATGGGAGAATTTCTAATGGAACATTCGGAAAAATTTCGGATGGTATCTTCAAGCTAATTTTTGATGAAATTTTTGAGAAAATTTCCGAAGAAATCCCTAAAATATGAATCCTTAGAGGGATTTGTGATGAAGCCCGCGTTTTTTTTTCGGGAAAAAGTTTCTTATGGAATACTCGGAGACATTTCTGGGTGAATCTTTAGACTAATTTTTGATAAAGTTTCTTCAAAATTTCCTGAAAGTCTTTCTGGAGGAATTTCCGAAGAATTCCCTTTGCAATTTTCTAAATGAATCCATGAAAGAATTTCTGAAGATTTTCTAAAGGAAGCCGTCGAGAAATTTCGGGGGGAAACTCCAGAAGAATTTGTAAAGATACTTTGGAGAAATGCATGTAAAAAATTGTGGAGGAATTTCTGAAGCAATCCAAGGATATTCTAAGCGAATTGTTTGATAAATTTCTGGGAGAATCTCCCTGGAGGAATGTCTGAAGCAATCTTTTAAGAAAGTTTTGAGAAAGTACGTGAATTTCTACGGTATTTTCTGGAGGAATCCTTCGAGAAATGTCCGAAGCAGTTCCTGGAATTTCCGAAAGATCCCCTGGAATTTCTTAAGGAAATTATGGAAGAATTTCTGAAGAAATATAGGTAGCACTCTCTTAAGGATTCTTTAATGGCACCCATTGAGAAAATTCTGAACAAATAACTTGTGGAATTAAAAAAAAATCTGAAGGATTTCCGAAGTAGTCCATGTCAACATGTGTAACAGAATGAAAAACCTGTACTAGACTGATTGGTCACACACAATGTTTCTTGGGATGTTGCACTTTTGGAAATCTCATTCCGGTGTAGTTGAGATGCTCTAGAGGTTCTTGACATCAGTTATTTAAGGCTTCAGCTGTCCGTAACATTTGGTCTTGGACATCTTTGGACGTAATGTTCTGAATGTAGACTCGAAGTTTAACTCTCTGGAGAGATACCAGTTCAAAATGCATCTGTTGGAAACAACAAACTTTGGACATCTTTGGACAATATGTCCTGCGTACAGACGATGCAACATCCTTTCCTATGGATAAATCTACAACAAGTTTACGGATCTCCCTGGAGTAATGTGAATAACAATGTTGATTTCAATTGCTGCAGATGCTAAGGATATTGAAAGAGAGTTTCAATATGATACACTAGGTACTGTGGGGCACTTCCATAGTTGAGCTATGCCTTGTTGGACATGCTGACATTGATCTTTTGAAAAAACACATTCTGGAGCAATTTAGATGATCTTGAGAACCTTGACATCAATTCAAGCTTTAGCTGTCCGAAATATTAGGTTTCGGACATGTTTGGACAAAATGTTCCGGAGACACGCGGATCTGCGATCTCGAGGAATACCAGTTCAAAGTTCATCTGTTGGAAACATCAAGTTTTGGACATCTTTGGACAATATGTCGTGCACGTAAACTACGAACCTTTTTCATTTCATTTGGATCAATCTACAAACTAGTCTATAGATCTCCCTGAGAGTCATATGACCTACAATGTTATTTTCTATAGCTAAGGATTGACGAACTTTGGAGAGAAGTTTAGATATCCTAGAGCACCTCCTCAGAGGTTAAACTGAGCTTCGGACGCATTTTGGACATTGAAGTCTTGAAAATCTCGTTTCCACGATAACTGAGACATTTAAAGAACAGTAGATGTCACATCAAGCGTCATCTGTTAGCAGATGTCCAATGTTTCGACATCTTCGGACAACATGTCCCAAGAACACAAGCAAGAACACCTTTGGATCTATCTACATTTTTTTGTGGATAGCTTTCTGAAGTGATCGGACCAACAATCTTATTGTATATTCCTGTAGATCAGGAAGATTTGGACATTTTTGGACAACATGTCCGAAAAGCACCTTTGGATCTATCTACAATTTGTGTGGATAACTTCCTGAAGTGATCGGACTAGCAATCTTATTTTATATTCCTGTAGATTGGGAAGATTTGGACATCTTTGGACACCATGTCCCAGGCGTAGACTTGGATGTATTCGTTTAGTTTATTTCGTTTGAAATATTCGTTTTGTACGAAGATCTCTCGTGCCACAAATTTGAACACATCTCCGGCTTTTGTTGTATGATTTGTACATTGAACTCTCAAAAACTACGCTCCCAGGGTAACAGAGATATTCAAGTGATACTTGATTAAACATTTAGGCTACAAATGATAGATTCGACAAGTTTTGGACATCATTGACCTAAAGGTTTTGAACTTGAAGCTATCTTCGTTTCTTGTTTATAATTCGCATGCAGATTTCTTGAACTTAAGTGACCACAGAAATAGTTTTGATCTTCTCAGGAGCGTTTCAGTGGCTGATCGTGACCTGAATAGAACACATTTTGAACACTGAATACGATGCCAGACGCAGACAGGCACGACGGAAATACTCGACGCCAGAGATAGTTCCAGAAGGATTCCGTGAGGCCTCCAGGAGATCCATTAAGGTTTCCTCCAGAAAGTTCTTCGAGGATTCCTACAGGAGATTCTTCAGAGTTTAATCTAGAAGTTTCTTCGGAGACACTTACAGGAGTTCCTTGAAAGATGCCTCCTAAAATTTCTTCAAAGAATTTTCTAAAATTCCGCTAATGGATTTCTCTAGAAGTTCCTTTGCAGATCGCTTCAGGAGTTCCTTTAGATTAGACATTCATCTAGGAGGATTCTTAAGGAATTTCCTCAGGGATTTCTTCAGAAGATCTCTCAGAAATTCCGACAGGAGTCTCTATGGAGATCGCTTCAAGAATTCCTTCAGAGATTCTTTTGGGAAGATTCAGGGATGCCTCCAGGAGATCCATCAGGGATGGATGTGGAAGTTCCATCAGGAGGTTCTTTTGAGATAAATCAAGCCCCAAGTAAAAATGAACGCTGAACAGTGAGAGTATAAGCTGTACAAGTACAATAGCTGGTTAATGGTGTCAATGGCTGAACACAATGACAGCTGAATATTGGTCTGAAGTATGACTTGTTCAACCTCTTACAAAGATGGCTGAATATCAAGTTGAATAGAATATTTTTCATCTGGGTAACCAACTTCATAACAAACGCCAACATGCAGAATTAATCATCTGTTGTTCAACCTTTAATCAACTCATTTTTGACAGCTGACCAAAGCATGGTTTTCGTGAAGTCCACATCGCTTCTCCAGCCTCAATACAGACTTAGTTCAACTTATATTCCTGACTATTCAGACACAACAAGTAATGCTCTTGTTAGTCTTGTTTTCGAAGATATATATACAATTTTGTGTGGTGTAGGTGCTAAGGTGAGTGACTACAAATCAGGAGGTCCAAGTTCAATTATCAAATTTATACATTCCTAAACATCTTTTCTGGAAATTGACGCAGCTAATGGTAATAATAGGCTCACGAAAGTGTTTTAATTTTATTTTTACACAATTAATAAATTTAATTGAAAACTGATTAAGCGCATATTAAGCCTTAAATCAGCCGTCCAATGAACCTCAAATCAGCTAAAGGTTGAATAAAATCACCAAAATTAGATGTTTAGGAGCTGAATAAAGGATTGTACCTCTTGTGCTCAGCTTTTGTTCAAATGAAGGCTGATTTAAAATAGTTGGAGTAACGTTTGTACAGCATCAAATTGTTACCTGAGAGGAGTTCCTCCAGGAATTGCTGCTGAAGTTCCTTCAGGAATTCCTCCAGGCGTTTCAGAAATTCGTGTGGATGTTTCTTCGGAGATTCCACCAGGAATTCCTTCAGAGATCTCTTCAAGAGTTTCTTGCAACAGGACTCAAGGATGACTCTAGAAGAATTAAGGTATTCCCCAGAAGATCCTTGAGGGATCAGTCCAGGAGTTCCTTCTACAATTCCTCCAGGAGTTTTTTTGTGTTTTAAGCGATGCCTTTAGAAGTTACATCAGGAATTTGTACAGAAGTTCTTTCAAGAATTCTTGCAGGAGTTCATTAACAGCTTTCTTTAGGGCTATAATCAGGAATATCTCCAGGATTCCCTTGAAGGATCCCTCACAGAGTTTCTACGAGAATTCCCCCATGATTTCTTTCAGGGTATCCTCCCGCATGTGCTACTGGAATTCCATCAGGAACTCATACGGGGATTCCTTTTGGAAGGCCACAAACTCCTCCTGGTAATCCTTCGGAGTCCTTCGGAGATTCCTCCTGGAAATACTTCAAGGACTCCTCCTGAAAATTCTTTGGAGATTCCTCCTAGAAATCCTTGGAAGATTACGCCTGTAACGAACGCGAATCAATCAATTTGCATTTCAAACTCAAGTTGTCATTTTCCTTAAGTTATACAGCGCACCGCATGGCATATTGTTAGTTGCAATATGCGCATAGTTGATAATTCTCTGCTACCCAAGACAATTACGTCATAAACTAATCTTCTACGAAGGACCAAGAAAGAGACCCATAAATTGTAATGAAAATAGTGACGCACCGATAGTGGCGGCGATAACAAAGTAGAGATAATAAGAAAGGGACCCAAAAGATAATGAGTCAAATCAGGTAGAATGTATTGTACATTCATTCATATATATAAGGCTTAGCATTAGTAATAAAGTTAGTTCTAGACCACAGTTCTACAGTGTATGTTTTCTACATCCGAAAACCGTAAAGCTCCGGTGTCACATTTTGGTGAACTACCAGAGAGGAAAGTACTCGCGACGTTGTGTTGAAATTGTGCAGTGATACCGGCGCGCGGAGATCAACTAGAATAAGTGGAAAGGACTCCGACAATATAAAAAGTTGTCGTAATAAATAGCTACAGTGATTGATTTTGTAACGTGGTTTACTGTCGCCAGGAGTGCAGTCTGAGTGTTGTGCATTGTCACAAAATTTAACTGTTACAAATCTTGAGCCAATAGTGGCAAACATTCGAAAGTTGTGAATAGATATTCACGAATCGTGTCTAAAATACCTTGTGTGTTGAATATTAAAACCCAGAGTGGTAATTCAAGTGAAACTAGGACATTGGACATTTTTGAAAATAGTGAAACTGCAGTGTGTGAATTAACAAAAAGGTTTGGAAATACCTTTAGAAGCTGTCATCAGAAGTGAACGCGCAGATCCGGCAAAAGGAAACAGAGAAGCAAAGTAGCAGCAAACAACCAGGTGAGAGTAAAGTGAACATTTGCGATGGCAAAATCAAAAGCTATGTTCCAATTCGTGGAAAATAAGAACGGAAACTGCCGTTTATGCAAGGAAGCTGACACCAAGGATAATATGGTGTCTTGTGACGATTGTGATAGGTGGTTCCACCTTAGTTGTGTGCACCTTAAGCATACGCCGTCACAAGAAGAGCGATTCCTTTGCGCCAAATGCGAATATCTGGAAATCGAACGAGCGACATTATTGGACGTAAAAGTGAAGTTTGATTTAGCGAACCAGCTAAATGAATCGCTGAAAATTCAACAAGATGTGGCAAACAGACGTCAGTCTGAAGGTTCTTTAAATGCGACGAGGCAAGCATTAATCAAGCTTCCAAAATTTAGTGGAGAGGCTCGTGAATGGCCGAAATTCAAAAGCATTTTTAAGGACACATCTGCCGAAGGTAGATTTACCAATCTCGAAAATTTATCAAGATTGGAAGAAGCTCTGTATGGCCAAGCTGCCAAGAGCGTGTCAAATTTGATGATAGGGGCTGCTAATGTTCCTAGAATAATGCAACGGCTTGAAGAAATTTATGGGAGACCGGAGGCTATTTATCAGCAATTATTGAACGAGCTGATAAAAACATTGAATCAACCCAAACTCCATACTATCGATATTGCTAACGCATTGGACGATTTGGTTGTGACAATGGAAACATTGGCCAAGCCAGAATTCCTTCATGATTATCGGTTAATTACTGACATAGTATCAAAGCTACCATTTAGTATGCAGATAACATGGACAGAAGCGCTTCAAAGAAATGTCAGTCAGCCAACTCTCCATGATTTGAATAAGTGGCTGCAAACTCACGCAACGACATTACGGAGATTAGCACCACCTACAAGAAAGGAACAAAAGCCCAGAATCAATATTCATAACAATCCTTCAAAAATGCAGTGCAACATTTGTAAGCATGAGCATCAAACGTTCAAGTGCAACATATTGAAAAACCTCAATGTTGAGCAAAGGCAACAACGAATTCAACAATTGAAACTGTGTTTTTCTTGCCTGAACAAAGGACACGGTAGTAAGTTTTGCAGAAGCAAGCGAGAATGCAAAATAGACGGTTGCAAGGGAATGCACAATCGTTTATTGCATAAAGCAGCCGTCGAGAAACCCAAGGAAAATCAAAATCTGGAGAAGGACAAAACTAACAATAATCATCATGGAAGTCGAAAATCAACGGTATATTATCAAATAGTACCAGTAACGTTGCAGAATGGAAACCTCTCTTTGGAAACATTCGCTTTCCTTGATCCCGGCTCGTCATTAAGCCTTTTGGATCAATCGGTAGCGGATAAACTTGGGCTCCATGGACGGTCAGAACCACTGGAATTAACCTGGACGCAGAACGTTTCAAAGGAATCACCTAGCCGAAGAGTACAGCTGTGGATACGCGGACATGGAGGAAAAACTTATTCAATGAAGGATGTCAGGACCATCGAGGACATTGAACTTCCAACGCAAACATTGGATATTAAACACATGAAGAAGGAGTTCACTTATTTAGCTGATGTTCCAGTTCAGGGATACGTCAACGCCAAGCCCACGATTTTAATTGGTATGGAGCACGCTCATTTGTTGTTGACGACCGACAGAAGGATAAGTGACGAGAACTCGCCGATGGCAGCGCGTACCAAACTAGGATGGTTGATTTTCGGTAAGGTATATAGAGGTGAGCCTTCATATTCTTTTTGCATTAGAGAGCATGAAAGTACAGATTTAAGAGCAATTTTTGAAAATTATTGTTCTACTGAAAACTTTGGAGTCAACGTCGTTAATAAATTACCAAAATCAGCAGAAGTAGAAAGAGCTGAATCAATTATTAAAAATACAATTAAATATGAAAACGGACATTACTCAATAGGATTATTGTGGAAAACTGAAAGCATGAGTTTCCCTCCAAGTTTTAATAATGCTTTCAAACGTTTGGAAATATTGGAGAAGACATTAGCTAGGAAACCAGAGCTAAGAAAATGGGCAATTGAGTCATTTGAAGGATTTGTTAAAAAGGGTTATGCCCGTAAGCTTAGCCCACGTGAGCTACTACAGGAACATCCAAACACCTATTATTTGCCTCATTTTATTGTGACAAATAAAAACAAAGTCCCACCTAAATCAAGAATTGTTTTTGATGCAGCTGCAGCAGTAGAAGGAGTATCTTTTAACTCAGCACTGCTTTCCGGTCCTGACACAGTAAAATCTTTGTTCGGTGTTTTGCTAAGATTCAGAGAGTTCAAAATCGCTGTTACAGGGGATATACAAGAAATGTTTCAGCAAATAAAAATTGTTATGGAAGATCAGCCTGCACAAAGATACCTTTGGAGACAATGTGAGGCCGATAGGGATCCGAGCGTATATGTGATGGAATCAATGATTTTTGGATCAACGTGTTCTCCTGCTTGTGCTCAAGCAGTGAAAAATTATAATGCACAGCTTTTTAAGGATGATTTTCCAAAGGCTTCTGAGGCTTCTGAAAATAACTTTTATGTTGATGATTATTTGGATAGCTTTGATGAAATTAAAGAAGCATCTGAAGTTGTTCAGGGTGTTATAAATATTCAACAGTATGCTGGATTTCATCTAAGAAATTTTATTACAAATTCGCAACAGCTTGCCAACGTTATTCCTTCAGAAAGACTTCATGTTTCAGAAATAAAATGGTTCGAGAATAAAGAAATACCAACTGATAAAGTATTGGGTATCTATTGGAATACAACAACTGATTTGATCGAATTTCAATTAAAACTTGATCGATTGGAATTCACAAGGTTGATTACAAAGAGAGAAACTCTCTCGTTTGTAATGAGTATTTACGATCCCTTAGGGTTAATTTCGAACTTCACAATTCATGGTAGAATTCTTTTACAAAAATGGCATAAAGAATCTTCTGATTGGGATAGCCAGTTACCAGATAGTTTATCAAATTTTTGGAACTCTTGGATAGATATGCTTAAACTTGTCACCCATTTTAAGATTCCAAGATGTATGACCTTGAAAAATGCATTGTTTTATGAGTTGCATATGTTCGGAGATGCTTCGGAAAATGCTTTTGCTGCCGTTGTGTATCTGAGAAGTGTTACTGCAAATGGCACTGATGTGAATATAGTATCAGCAAAGGCAAGAGTTTCACCGAATAAAATGTTATCCATACCACGTTTAGAGTTGCAAGCAGCAATATTAGGGATAAGATTGTTGAATACCGTAAAGAAAGAATTAAGAATTTCGATTTCAAAATGCGTCATGTGGTCAGACAGTCAAACTGTCCTAGCCTGGATTAATAGTCAGCATAGGCGGTATAAGCAATTCGTAACTCATCGAGTTGCTGAAATCTTAGAAACAACTTCAATGGATCAATGGAGATATATAAAATCATCATTAAACCCTGCTGATGAAGGTACAAAAATTAAAAAGGGAGCATCATTATGGCTCAATGGACCATCGTTTTTAAGAAAATCAGAAAGTTATTGGCCAAACTGGACAGTAAGTATGGAAACTAATGAAGAGCTGAGAAACTATGTAAACATTCATCAAAGAATACATCCTTACTCTTTTATTCAGGACGATTATTTTTCGGACTGGTGGCGTTTGGTTAAGCGAACTCTAATAATAAAAAAGTTTACCGATTGGATTAAAAATAAAACAGATTTTGATCGTAGCACTAATTATGATGATGTAAAATGGGTTGAAAACGCGATATTCAAAAAAGCTCAATGGGATTGTTTCGCAGAGGAAGTAACATTACTGAAAGAAGGTAAAGAAATTGAAAAATCCAGCAACTTACGAAAATTGAGTCCAATGCTTGATAATCATGGAGTACTCAGAGCAAGAGGAAGATTGGAACACGCAAGAAGCATACCCGAATCAGCAAGAAAGCCAATTATATTACCATATGAACATAATATTTCTTTTTTAATTGTAAAGACATATCATGAACGGTATTTGCATCAGAATGACAATGTCGTGATTGCAGCTATTCTTCAAAAGTTTTGGATTATTAAACAAAGGTCACTTTTGAAAAAGGTCAAGAAATATTGCCAAGAATGCATTATTGTTAACGCAAAACCAGTACCACCCATGATGGCACCCTTACCAGATTATCGGACCGAATCTTTCTTGTATCCATTTACGCATACTGGAGTGGATTACTTTGGTCCATTTGAAGTTGCAGTAAAACGATCAAGAGAAAAACGTTGGGGTGTGATTTTTACATGTATGTCTAGTAGAGCAGTTCACATCGAAATGGCTGAGAAATTAGATACAGATTCTTTTATTGTCTGTTTGCGTAATTTTCAAAACAGAAGAGGAAAAATTAAGCACCTTTACAGCGATAATGGCACCAACTTTGTTGGAGCTGACAATGAATTAAAAGAACTAATTGTGAATATTGATAAAAGAATGAGAAACGGTGATGCGGCAGCATTAGCCCTAAAATGGACATTCAATCCTCCCGCGGCATCCCATTTCGGCGGAGTATGGGAGAGGCTTATTAAAATCATAAAGTTATCGCTATATAAAATGCTGAAGCAGTATGGTAGTCGTTTACCACGACCAGCAATTTTAAGATCTGCTCTGATCCAAGTAGAATTTATTCTAAACTCTCGTCCATTAACACACATACCAGTAGAAGATATCGACGACGAAATAATGACACCATTTCATATTCTAATTGGTCGTGCTGGAGAATATGTACCACCTTATGATCCAACTGCAATTCACTTAGAAAAACATCATTGGAAAAAGGTTCAAAACTATGGGAAATATTTTTGGGATCGGTGGACGAAAGAGTACCTTCCATTATTGTTGAAACGAAATAAATGGACTAATCAAATTGAACCTATTAAAGTTGACGATATTGTTGTAATAACTGATGATAAGGCACCTCCTGGAACATGGTTGAAAGGTCGAGTAATCAGTGTTAGAATGGCTAAAGATGGACAAGTAAGATCTGCTGAAATTAAAACATCTAAAGGTATTTATGAAAGACCAGCCGTCAAAGTGGCAGTTTTAGATGTTCGGAAAATTCAAAAGCCAAAGCCATCTTTAGAAACAAATGATGATTTATTTCAACAAACTCAAAACTTTCAAGGAAGTCATGACACAATTCCACTTTCAGAACCGAAGAAACTAGATTCACCAGATTTAATCCCGAATCAAGATGATCATGAAGAAATGTGCAATCTACGTTCGAATAAAACCATAAGAACAAAAAATCCTAGTAACTTCATATCGTTTATGTTGCTTGTATACATGTTTACATTAATCTTTGGTTTCGAAACTAGAGGATTAATAGCATTTGATTGTGCCAACCCAGAGGTAAACATGACAAGTTACTCGCTTCTTGATGTAGCTTCTTGTATTCCTCAGAAAAGTAATTTGAGTTCAACAGAAATAACAATACAGGTTTTACAAAGGAATGTAAAAAGTTTAACTAAAGTTCTTCAATGTAAGGTAATAATTCGAAGGTCCATAAGACATTGTGGAGCATTTTCGCATACTTCAGATTATCAGTATGGATATTCTTACATCGTCAAAGAGTTCAATTCAGAAGAATGTACAAAGGTACACGCTTTAGGAATTGTATCGCTGACTCATGACAGACAAATTAATGAGCTGAAGTTAAATTCCACTACAAGGGGTGAAACGCTTATTGTAGGTAGCGTGACTGGAAATTCATGCAACGGAGGCACATATAGTACACCATTCTATACATGGACTGGGGCACTAGTTTATTATGAGTACGAGATTGCTCTATACGACTATATTGCAAATATTGACCTTGAAAATGATCAGATATATTTGAAAAATGGTTTAATGTGTTCGTATTCAATTGGAACATGTCTAGATTCCGAAGAAGGTTATTTGACCTGGAATGTAGACTTGAATCAGTCCTGTGAAACAACTGAATTTGAAGTAATTTATGAAGGACTTGTCAATAAAACTACAAGTTTAGAGGGTAATATAAAGCAAACTCATTCAGTGGTTTACAGCACTATTTCAGAAAAGCAAGTATTTTCGATCAAAACACGAGAAGATACTCGCATTTGTGGTTACAACGGATTTACTACTGATCATCCTAGAATTTTAATAATTGAAACAGAGAGTATTAGATCTCCATTTACACGAAAAGCAAACAGTGGAAAAAATTTGGATTTGTTTACTTATTTTAATTCCAAAATTACTCTTGTAGAAAGTTATATTGGTCAATCTTTAAATGATATTTACAATATGGTTATGGCTGAAATGTGTAAGTTAGATAAAGTTCTTTTAGAAACTAAGCTTACACTGGCTAGGCTTAACCCGAATGAATTCGTCAGCAGCATAATGAAGAGAAATGGTTACACAGCAGTAGTCGCTGGCGAAGTTTTGCACGTTTTGGAGTGTAAACCTGTTTACATTACACCAAGATTTACTGAGCAATGTTATCAAGAAATTCCCGTTTTTTACAATAATGTGTCAATGTTTTTAGCTCCAGTTACACGCGTTTTACAAACATTAGGAACAGAAATAGAGTGTACTCCTCTACTTCCTGCCAAATTCAAATTTGGGAGCAGATGGTACACCACAGATGGAAGATTACGAGAAACCACTGCGCCAAGTAAACTATCAACTGATATTGTTACCAGCTGGTCATACACGCCATTGCCAAACTTAATGGAGAGTGGGGTTTATGATTCCAACAGTTTGGTCAAAATGAGGAACATGATATATGAACAAGGCGAAAGACGTGTAGCATCTTCTGTAGTTTATAAAATTTTAGCTGGACAAAATCCTAATACTCAAGGCTTTAGATTTGATGCTTTATTATCTGAGAAAATAATTGATGGTGCAATACATAAGTACTGGAACAAAGTGTTGTCTTGGAGCACATGGTTGGGAAACACTACGTCAACATTCATCGGTATTTACCTATTCGCTCGAGGTTTAAAATTTATTGTTGATACAATCATACATAGTCAGATATTATATGACATCTATGGTTTCAGTTGGAAACTAATAGCATCATTCTGGGACTCATTAACTAATTTTTTGTCGCATAAAAACATTAGAAGGGAGACGGTAAACAAAATGGAAAATAATAGATGTTCAGAAGAGAATCAACAACCAAACAATGAAACAGAAGAAACAGAAATGAACCTGTATAGAGGAAATGTGTATCCAAAATTCAACACAAATGTCTAGTCCTAAGTAAAAAGACAATATTAATATCATTTCATATAATAAGTAATAAATCGCTTATCGACAATTATTATTGTAAATCTAGTAGATTTACGGGGTCCGGAATGTAACGAACGCGAATCAATCAATTTGCATTTCAAACTCAAGTTGTCATTTTCCTTAAGTTATACAGCGCACCGCATGGCATATTGTTAGTTGCAATATGCGCATAGTTGATAATTCTCTGCTACCCAAGACAATTACGTCATAAACTAATCTTCTACGAAGGACCAAGAAAGAGACCCATAAATTGTAATGAAAATAGTGACGCACCGATAGTGGCGGCGATAACAAAGTAGAGATAATAAGAAAGGGACCCAAAAGATAATGAGTCAAATCAGGTAGAATGTATTGTACATTCATTCATATATATAAGGCTTAGCATTAGTAATAAAGTTAGTTCTAGACCACAGTTCTACAGTGTATGTTTTCTACATCCGAAAACCGTAAAGCTCCGGTGTCACAACGCCTGAAAACCTTCGGGGTTCTTTCTGGAAACCTTTCTAAGCTCCCTCCTGTAAACGCTTCTGATGATTCCATTTATATGTTTGGTCTTCAGAATTGGGGAATTTGGACTTCACATCGGTTCTTCCAAAGTTCTAAACTCTTCCACCTGTTCATGAATTCCTTTTGAGGACGTTTCCAAATGTTACTCTCGAGTCAGAGCTAGCCCCGAACCTGCGCTGCCGTTGGCAGTGATTTCGAAAGATTAATTATGCATTCCCTTCCTCTTGCCTCGAAACACACATGTCGCGCTGCTTTCAACGGACCATCCCGAAATCCACGCTGGTTCTGTGTGTGAATCTTTGAAGTCGCCTTTGGAAGAAGAGGAGGACCCTCTTTTGGAGGAGGATAGGAGGAGGGATGCGCATTTCACAGCTAGCTCTCGCTCGCAGCTGATAAATTGCTTTGATTGAGCTCGTGACAGATGAGCGCGCTTAGAAGCTCTTGGAAGATCGTCGTCGTCGTTGTCGCCGTCTTACAACATTGGTCCTCGTCTTTGTTGCTGTAGAAGATCTGCACTGTGTGGCTTGGCCACTTGTCTCGTGGTGGTGGGGCTGCCATAGTCGACGTCGTCGCTAATGGATGGACATCTAGGCGCACAGGCCGTTTCACTAGTGGCCGGAGAATGATTTATCTTCCCACGGTTGAATGGAAAGCGGAATGATGAATCTGTGTGCGGAGGATTGGAGGACAGGGTTACCAGATAGAATTGGCGAATGCTTTGATAGGGTTACCAGTTATGTACTTCAGTAAGCTGTACTAATCAAAAATTCATTTGAAATCCTGATCATTATCTGAGGGCTTTTTTGGAATTCCTAAACAATCCTAAGCGTACTTCAAGAGTTCTTTTAGAGCTCTTTCTGACGATCTCCAGAATTTTCTTCTGAAGTTCTCCTGAACATCCTTCAGAAGCTCTTCTGAGCTTCCTTTGGAAGCTCTTATGAGCTTCCTTTTGAAGCTCTTATGAGCTTCCTTCTGAAGCTCTTCTGAGCTTCGTTCTGAAGCTCTTCTGAGCTTCCTTCTGAATTTCTTCTGAGCTTCCTTCTGAAGCTCTTCTGAGCTTCCTTCTGAAGCTCTTCTGAGCTTCCTTCTGAAGCTCTTCTGAGCTTCCTTCTGAAGCTCTTCTGAGCTTCCTTCTGAAGCTCTTCTGAGCTTCCTTCTGAAGCTCTTCTGAGCTTCCTTCTGAAGCTCTTCTGAGCTTCCTTCTGAAGCTCTTCTGAGCTTCCTTCTGAAGCTCTTCTGAGCTTCCTTCTGAAGCTCCTTCCTCTTAAAGCCCTTCTGATCTTCCTTCTGAAGCTCTTCTGAGCCTCATCTGCAGCTCTGTGCTTCCGTCTAAAACTATTTTAAGCTTCCTTCTGAAGCTCTTCTGAGCTTCCTTCTGAAGCTCTTCTGAGCTTTCTTCTGAGCTTCCTTCTGAGCTCTTCTGAGCTTCCTTCTGAGCTCTTCTGAGCTTCCTTCTGAGCTCTTCTGAGCTTCTTTCTGAAGCTCTTCTGAGTTTCCTACTGAAGCTCCTCTGAGCTTCCACTTGAAGCTCTTCTGAGTTTCCTTCTGAAACTCTTCTGAGTTTCCTGCTGAGACTCTTCTGAGCTTCCTTCTGAAGCTCTTCTGAGCTTTCTTCTGAAGCTCTTCTCAGCTTCCTTCTGAAGCTATTCTGAGCTTCCGCTTGAAGCTCTTCTGAGTTTCCTTCTGAAACTCTTCTGAGTTTCCTGCTGAGACTCTTCTGAGCTTCCTTCTGAAGCTCTTCTGAAGCTCTTCTGGGCTTCCTTCTGAAGCTCTTCTGAACTTCCTTCTGAAGCTCTTCTGAGCTTCCTTCTGAAGCTCTTCTGAGCTCTTTCTGAAGCTCTTTTGAGCTTTCTTCTGAAGCTCTTCTGAGCATCTTTCTGGGGCTTTCCTAAAGCTTCATTCAGAAGGTCTTCTGAGCTTCCTTCTGCAGATTCCTTGTAAAGCTCTCGAAGTATTTGTTTTACAATCTTAAAGCTTTAATTTCTTCTGCATTTGATTTACTTCTTATTCTCGCCGTTCCACCAAAGAAAATCCATCTTCACTCATTAATCGCTATCGCCTCCGTCAGTGGCGCTTATCACTCGCTTCGCACCATAGCCGGAAACTTACAATTATCCGCGTGAATGGTTTCTCGCTTGCCGACCGGATCGTTTGGCCGCTCCTCCAGCAGCAATGAATGAAGAATGATGCCGCCGATAGCAGCGATGATGATATCGCCCAGGCGTGAAAAGAGCCCTCTCATATCACTTCACCGAACCACCGCCCTTCCCACCCACTTTCAACGACATCACGAAATCCAAAACGAGTAAAAACACAAAACTGGCCAAGAAGCAGACCATTCCCAATCAATAACGTTCGTTCGTTCGTTCGCCGCTTCAATCTTATCAGCGTCTCTGTGTCTTCATGTAAACCGGCGGCTCCGACACCAGAGAGACTTGCTCGAGTTTTTTCGCGCCCATTCGTAACAATAATTAATAACATGGTTCTCGCCCTGGTCCTCGTCACATACCCCTCGTGTCTTCAGCGTCGCCCCTTATCGCCGTCGTTCGTGTCGGCTACTGCTACTGCTACCCACTTCGCTACTACTGTTGGTGGTCGTAAATTACTTTGATTGATTTAATTGGAATTTAATTTTACACGTTGTTTCTTTTCACGCTTCGATGTTTTGTTGGCCGACCACGCACCCGGTGCCGGCGATTGAAACAAGCGCATGTTAGGGCGGGGGCTAGGGGTGTGCAAGATTGCGTTCCGGGACTTGAGGTGTTGCCACTTGGTGGCTTTGCTTGAAATATTAGGTGAAGTTACAGAGTGGTAACGGATGTCAATATAGGAAACTAAAAAAAAACATGGTTTTGTGACCCTGAAGAAGATGACAAGTGCGCCGAAACGTCGCATTTTAGAAATTTCGTCCAGAAGACCTCCCAAGTAACATTTTAAGGGCCAATTAGTCTTGTAGAAGCTTTCAGAACCGTCACATAAAACCCAATACCCTATTAGTTTTATGATGGTTCTAAGGACCTCTTCTAGTCTATTTCACTTAAAAATTGTTACTTGGGCTCCAACCTAAAAGTGATTCGCTACCGTACGATAGTTAATCAATCATATTCTCCTCAGAAGCTACACAACTGACCATCACACCTGATACTGGGGTGGGGCGCCACTGATTAGCATTTCCAGCTAATTAAATAATTTCACGCTGCATCGTCGTCGCTGAGTTCGTTCATCATTAACGGCTCCGTCCGTATGCATGACTCTCGTCGTACGTTCGCCAGCCAGTTAGTTCTCGGCTAGCAGCCAGCTAGTCGTCAGAGGAAGAAAAGTCGAAGTACCAGCACATCGTTTATAATTAAAACACCACATTTGCTAGTTATTATCTCTTGCTGCGAAAGCCATAACCAGTAGCTATTCAAATTGGAGGCACTTCAAATTGGATCTGGATGATGGTCACACACTTGGCGATGTTGTTGTTTCCTGTCAATCTTTGTGAAGTTCGTTTACTACCTGGAGGATCTGGTGGAGTTTCCTTTGAAGCTCTGTTAGAGCTTCCTCTGAAGCTCTGTTGGAGTTTCCTCTGAAGTTCTGTTGGAGTTTCCTCTGACGATCTGTTCGAGCTTCCTCTGAAGCTCTGCTGGAGCTTCCTCTGAAGCTCTATTGGAGCTTACTCTGAAGCTCTGTTGGAGCTTACTCTGAAGCTCTGTTGGAGCTTCTTCTGAAGCTCTATTGGAGCTTCCTCTGAAGCTCTATTGGAGCTTGCGTTGAAGCTCTGTTGGAGCTTCCTCTGAAGCTCTGTTGGAGCTTCCTCTGAAGCTTTGTTGGAGCTTCCTCTGAAGCTCTGCTGGAACTTCCTCTGAAGCTCTGTTGGAGCTTCCTCTGAAGCTCTGTTGGAGCTTCCTCTGAAGCTCTGTTGGAGCTTCCTCTGAAGCTCTGTTGGAGCTTCCTCTGAAGCTTTGTTGGATCTTCCTCTGAAGCTCTGTTGGAGCTTCCACTGAAGCTCTGTTGGAGCCTCCTCTGAAGCTCTGTTGGAGCTTCCACAGAAGTTCTTTTGGAGCTTCCTCTGAAGCTCTGTTGGAGCTTCCATTGAAGCTCTGTTTGAGCTTCCACTGAAGCTCTGTTGGAGCTTCCACTGAAGCTCTGTTGGAGCTTCCACTGAAGCTCTGTTGGAGCTTCCACTGAAGCTCTGTTGGAACTTCTTCTGAAGCTCTGTAGGACCTTTCTCTGAATCTCTGTCGGAGCTTCCTCTGAAGCTCTGTTGGAGCTTCCACTGAAGCTCTGTTGGAGCCTCCTCTGAAGCTCTGTTAGAGCTTCTTCTGAAGTTCTCTTGGAGCTTCCTTCGAAGCTCTGTTGGAGCTTCCGCTGAGTCTCCGCAAAAGCTTCCCGCTCTGTTGGGACTGCGTCTGAAGCTCTGTTGAAGCGCCCTATGAAGCTTTGTTGAAGCTTCCTAGGAAGCTCTGTCGGAGCTTTCGCTGAAGCTCTGTTGTAGCTTCCTCGGAAGCTTCCAGTTGGAGCTTCATTTGCAGCTCTCATGGAGCTTCCGCTGAAGCTCTGTTGTAGCTTCCCCTGAAACACTTCTGGATCTTTTTCAGTAGATCTGACGGAACTTCATCTTAAGCTCAGTTGGACTTTCTTTTGAAGTTTTGTTGGAGCACCTGCTGAAGTACTGTTAGAGCTTGTTCTGCAGCTCTTTTAAAGCTTCATCAAGAGCTCTGTTGGAACTTCGCCTGAAGTGTGATAGAGTTTCGTCAGATACTCTTTTACAGCTTAGAGCTTGTAAGATCAACATAGCTTCTGTGGTCAAGGTCGACCTTGTTAAAGAAATATAGTATTAACATGCGTTAGTTTATATAGATGAATAACATGAATGAGTCAAATAGACTCGTGGAAGTCCTCAAAACCACCCTAAAACCAAAATAAAGGCTTTGTGGTCTTTATTGAAATTCTGTTAACCTCTGAAACTTCAAACTGTAATTAGGTCTATAATGGCGACATTGCGAACCATCACATTGGTCAGGAAAAGCCATCATATTGGTCTTCATATGGTCAACTACATAATCTTCTATAACCTTTGTAGGGGCATATCATCCTTCGCAATGCCATTATTTTGGGTATCACAAGGCTATCACTTTGAGCCTTTAAAGTAAAAAATAACCTGCATTTAAGCATTAGCTGTTCAGCATTAGTCTTCAGAAAGCCATAATTTTGACCATACGTGACGACTATCATAATTCCAGACTCCTGAGATTCGCCTTCATGGGACAATTTTTGAATGTTACAATTTTGGCAACCATGAGGCTATCGGCGACCCCATATCTCAAATGACATTTAGATGGTAGTCTCGTAGAGGTTATGAGAACCGTCATAAAACCTAAAAACTTTTATTTTGGTTTTATGATGGTTCTAAGAGTCTCTTCTATTCTGTTTGACTGTAAAATGTTACTTGGGACGGTATTCTTGAGGCGTTTTACCTTACTATAAACCACATTTTTGAGTTTCGTCCAGTTTTTTGTAGTGACCTTAATAAGATTTTGCTTACCTTGATGAAATCATTTTGATCTGTTCGTTCACTGCACTATCGTGGCGCATTGTAACAACCTCTGGCGTACATAACGTCATATTGGTACTCTAAGTGTTATTTTGATCTTCATTACGTCACTTTGGCCATTAAAATGCCAATTTGCCTCTTATAAGTTCATTTTGACCTATACAATGCTTTTCTCAAGTCCAGGTTCGCCTTCTTAAAGTCAGTATAGCCATCTGTACGTCACTTACTTTCTCAAAGAATTTTAGTCTTTTCAAGACCATTTGTTCTAACGAAGGTCATTTTAAGCTTTAAGTATAAGGCCATTCTGGCATTATCAAGGCCGTTTTAAGCCTTCACAAGATCATTTTGAGCCTTCACAAGGCCAGTTTGGCCTCCACAAAGCAGTTTGGCCTTCACAAGGCCAGTTTGGCCTTAACAAGGCCAGTTTGGCCTTAACAAAGGCCAGTTTGACCTTAACAAAGGCCAGTTTGGCCTTAACAAGGCCAGTTTAGCCTTAACAAGGCCAGTTTGGTCTTCACAAGGCTAGTTTGGTCTTCACAAGGTCAGCTTGGCCTTCACAAGGCCATTTTGGCCTTCACAAGGCCATTTTGGCCTTCACAAGGCCATTTTGGCCTTCACAAGGCCATTTTGGCCTTCACAAGGCCATTTTGGCCTTCACAAGGCCATTTTGGCCTTCACAAGGCCATTTTGGCCTTCACAAGGCCATTTTGGCCTTCACAAGGCCATTTTGGCCTTCACAAGGCCATTTTGGCCTTCACAAGGCCATTTTGGCCTTCACAAGGCCATTTTGGCCTTCACAAGGCCATTTTGGCCTTCACAAGGCCATTTTGGCCTTCACAAGGCCATTTTGGCCTCCACAAGGCCATTTTGGCCTTCACAAGGCCATCTTGGCCTTCACAAGACCATTTTGGCCTTCACAAGGCCATTTTTGCCTTCACAAGGCCATTTTGGCCTTCACAAGGCCATGTTGGCCTTCACAAGGCCATTTTGGCCTTCACAAGGCCATTTTGGCCTTCACAAGGCCATTTTGATCTTGACAAGGCCATTTTGATCTTCACAAAGTTATTACGACCTTTAGAAGGCTGTTCTGGTTTTCACGTCGTTGTAAAGTCATAAAAAAGTTCGGCACAATTGATCATTTAAGCTTTACGGGGCCATTAATCTATTGTCATAAAATTTAAATTTAAAAAAGAATCTGGAAAAAATTACATCAAAACAGAATCACAAAACCTCCGTATTCAAATCGAAACCAAATCGATTAACTTTGATTGCATCGCACATCGCACGAGCGTTAGGTTCGCATCCGGACGGACGGGGTCCCATTCCGTCAACCGTACGAACCACGACGACGACCACATAACGATTTGAATAATAATCACATCGAACAGAACGAAGGCACAACACTCGTCCATTCGAGGTACGTACGAGTGCGAACCAGACCAGCTGTCAGTTAGTCAGGTTGGAATTTCGAATCTGGCTAGCTAGCTAGGCAGATTGAATTAATATGAATACGTAATATTATGATTACGATTATTATGAGAGTGTTACGCATTGGCCTCTCCAACAACAACGGTAACAACGGTAATGGTTGGCTTTTCCGGCTACCGGGTGACGGCTGTGCTCTTTTCGTTTCGCTTTTTCGTGGGCTCTCTTCCTCTTCCCTTCATTGAGTCTTCATCATCGCCGTCGCCGTTTACGTCTTATCGATTTGATGGGATCACGAAATTGTGTATACACAGTGCCATTCGGATTGGATGATTAATGGATTTGGAGTCGACGCCACTGCGTGTTGATTTTGAATTTTCGTGGAATTTATAAGCGAATTAAGTAGGGGACTCGTCGTTGAAATTTTTTGATTTTGGGATTTTAGCATAAACTTTCAATCAAAACAAAAAAACAAAAACAAAAAGTGTCGTGTCTTATCTCGCGTCGCGTTTCGTGATTGTAATCAAAACTACTTCTCGAACTTTTTAACGAATGACAGGAACTGCTGTTAACACTGATTACATCTCTTTTGAACTATATCAAAGCAATTGAAGGCCTTCCTTAAGGCACTTATTCACTTTTAGCTATTTTTAACCTCCATAAAACCAAACAGTTTTAATGTATTGCATAAGACGCTGAAGGCCTTTCAACAGGCAGATGAAGCTACGAAGCACTCGGGGTCTTTTGCAAAACGAGCAGTTGTATACCACAAACCATGCTCTGTTGAAGTATCCTAATGACCGCATGGTTTTTGCAGAGCTACACGTGGCCTTCATAAAACCTGTCCTACACATGATGTTCAAGAACACTCTACTCATGGTTTTCGCCATGAACTGGTACTCTTTTATAATGACAAGACAAGTCATTTGTTATCATTCACAAGTCTTTTGTGGTGTGTTGAGGTTCTTGTGACCTTTATAAAACCAAATAGCACTAACTTGTTACACCCGTGATCCTTCGAAATGTAAAGACGGCTAATTGAACTACTCGAAACTTCTACAGAACGAAAAATGAATATTCTATCGCACCGAGGGTCATAAGGTCTTGCACAAGGAAGTAGCGGCCTATTGAAATTAGGAAGCCTCGAGGCTTCCTTAAAACCAAAAAGCAACTATTTGTTACAGACGTGGCTTTCGACCAAGAAGTTGTGGTCGTGCACAAGGTAGATGTGATCTTTCGCAGCAGTATTCGTGGGTTTTCCCAAGCCACTAGTACTGCCTCAAAACGCATTCGTTTTCTACTGAACTGTTCGTGGCCTTTATAAAACCAAATTGATCTGATTTGTCGCACACAGTTGAACACCCTTACGATTCCTACGTGTTTCTTCCAAGAATTACTGCTCTTTGACTCCTGATACTGCCCAGACGAGTGCCTTATAATCTTGCATTAGGCTATCATTGCCTGTTAGAACTTCTCGTGGCCTTCATAAAACCAGAAGTGTTCTGTTGAACTTGTGGCCATTTAAAAGGTGAAGGTAGCCTATTAAGCTTCTTGTATCCTTCATGAAGCTAGTAAACCAAAAACTCTTACTGCCAAGCAACAATTTGAACTCCATTTAGTTTCGATGGCGTTGTGAGGACCTTCATAGAACCTAAATGATTTCTTTTTAGTTTCATTATGTATACAAAGACCTTCTTATGTCGTTTCTAGTTATGAATGTTACTTTGGTTAGTACTCGTATTCTAACATAAAGAACTCGAATCCTTCATAAGGCGATCAGATTCGTGACCTTCATAAAACCAAATTGTTTTGATTTGTCTCACACAGGATGCTCAAGCACACGATTCTTACGTTTTTCCAACCAAGAATTAGTGCTCTTTGACTCCTGATCTTGCCCAGTCGAGTGCCTTGTAATCTTGCATGAGGCTCTCGTTGCCTGTTGGAACTTCTCGTGGCCTTCATAAAACCAACAAGTGTTCTGTTGCACTCGCAGTCATTTAAAAGGAGAAGATACCCTTGTAACCCCAATGAAGATAGCATACACGCATTACTGTATGTATGGACCTGCACGACAACTCATAAAACAAAAAGTCTTACTTCTTGCAAGTCTTTTGCTTGCCAAGTAACAATTTCAAGTCTATTTTGTTTCGATGGCGTTTTGAGGACCTTCATAGAACCTAAATGATTTCCTTCTAGTTTCATGATGATTGTAAATACCTTCTTGAGTCTTTTCTGGTAACGTATGATACTTTGGTTTGTGCTCGTATTCTTACATAAAGAACTCAAATCCTTCATCAGGTGATCAGATTCGTGGCCTTCATAAAACTTAAATGTTCTATTGTATTGAAGTTGTCGTCTTCCACTATATATAGCTTGCATTGTACAAGGCACCAGTGACTTATTAAAATTCTCGTGGCTTCCATGTAGTGCCATTTTTGGCTTAACGAGGCAATGAAGGCCTATTGGACTAGAAAATTGATGTCATGCACCAAGGCAGTTGTGATGTTTCGCAAAGTTTTCGTGGATTTGCCCAAGCCACTAGGAGTGTTTCAAAAAATATTCGTGATTTTCTGATTTGTTCGTGGCCTCCATAAAACCAAAATGTTTTGTTACGTTGCAAGCCGATTGAACACCACGCACATGATTCTTACGTTTTTGCACCACGAATCAGTCGTTTTTTCTGAAGCACTTCTGGTTATGCACAGGAAAGGTATTCGTGATTTTGCATTAGGCTTTCAAGATCTTCCCAAGGCCTTTATAAAACCAAATAGCAATGATCTCATGGTCGTTCCATAGGTGATAGTAGCCTATTATGCTTCTCGTAAACTACATAAGGCTAACGAATCTTGATGTATGTATTTGTGGCTTTTCATAGCTTCTGTTTCTCAAGTTTGACAATTTGAAGTCCAGTTAGTTTATGTTTTTGATTTATGTTAGGTTTCACGATAGTTCTGAAGACCTCATAGAAATTTTTGAATTAAAAATGGAAGCTTCTCTCTCTCACTCCAAGTTTAACGCCAGGTTCTTGATTCCATTCGTGATCTTCATTAACCTACAAAAAAATTGATTTAGTTCATTGTCTTCCAGAGAACACATATGGTCTTGCAACCTATTCAATTTCCCGTTGCTTCTATAAAACCAGAAAGTGATAATTTATAGCCCTTATGATCGTTCAGCAGCAAGTACAAGTCATGCACCAAGCAGTCGTGGTCTTTTTCCATGTAACATTTTGATGGCCAATTAGTCTTGTAGTGGTTTCAAAACCGTCATAAAACCTGATACTTTTTATTCTGGTTTTAAGACGGTTCTAACAACCTCTTCTAGTCTATTTGACTGAGAAATGTTACTTGGGTTCACAAGGTACCAAAAATTTGCACATGTCATTCGAGGGTGAATAAAAACGCATGATCTACTGCATTGCCCATGACCTTCACAAAAACTAAAATCAAAAATATTTGTCGTATACAAAGTGTTCAAGGACATGAAACTTACGCTGTTTTGGCAAGTATTGTTGTTCTTTCAATAGTGCCTTATGCTCTGGAAAAGGGCGAAACTAAGGCGTTCATCGACTTTTATTGAATTCTGGTGTTCAATCATTTAGCTTCTTGTAGTCTTCATAAAACCAAATAGCAGCAGTTGGTTGTGTTTTTGGTTTAACGAGAAATAACTGGTCTAGTGAAGGCCACAATGCAATGGCCTTGTGGAAGCTACAAAGGCCTTGTGAAGGCCAATATGGCTTTGTGAAGCTCAAAATTGGCATTGTGAAGGCCAAAATGGCCTTGTGACGGCCAAAATGGCCTTGTGAAGGCCAATATGGATTTGTGAAGCTCAAAATTGGCATGTGAAGGCCAAAATAGTTTTGTGAAACCCAAAATAGCCATGTAAAGGTCTACATGACCTTTTCAAGAACACAATGACTTTGTAAAAGCCCCAAAATAGCCTTGTAAAGGTCCCAAACTGGTCTTGTAATGACCAAAATGGCCTTGTATAAACCTGAATGGCCAAAACTGGTTTGCAGATGACCTGGCGGGTTTTTGTAGGCCAAAGTGGTCTTGTAAAGACCAAAATCGCCTTCTGAAAGCCCCAAAATGTCCTTATGAAGGCCCCAAACGGCTTTGTGAAGACCAAAAACCCCGAACGACCTCGTGCAGGCTAAATCGGGTTTGTGAAGGCCAGAATGGCGGCGAGAAAATTAGAATTGCCTAATCGTATGTAAAATCAAAAAGGGCCTTATGAGCGCCTCTAAATGGCTTTGTGAAGGCTGCGTGGCTTCATGAAGGCTCCGAATTGGCCTAATTAAGGCCAGAAAACGACTGAAGGTCCCAAAATAAGCTCCCAAGAAGGTCCCAAAATAAGCTTATGAAGGCCAAAACGGCCTTGTCACGGCGATCGTGATCTGTTATTGGATTGTTGTAATCTAATGAGCTACTCGCGTAGCCTTAATAAAGACAAACGGCCTTGTGAAGGCGCCAAAGTGGCGTTTTGAAGATTACATTGGCTTCAAGGCCCAAAAATGGCCTTTCAAAGCCCCAAAATGACTTTGAAAAGGTCCCAAGTGGCCTTGTAAAGACCAAAACGGCCATGTAAAGACCCCAAAATGACCTTATGAAGGCCCCAAAACGACTTTGTAAAGACCAAAATAGCCATGCAAAAGCCCGAACGGCATTGTGAAGGCTAAAACGGGTATGTGGAGACCAGAATGGCCTCGTGAAAACCAGAAGTGGCTAATCGTATGTAAAATCAAAAAGGGGTTTTATGAGCGCCCCAAAATGGCCTTGTGAAGGCTGAGTGGCTTCATGAAGGCCCCAAATTGGCCTTATTGAGGCCAGAAATGGTCTTGTGAAGGTCCCAATATAAGTTTTTGAAGGCCAAAACGGCCTTGTGAATACGTTCATGGTCTTTTATTGGATTGTTGTAATCCAATGATCTACTTGTAGCCTTAATAAAGCCAAACGGCAGTAATTGGTTGTATTTTAGAACAAAATTGCCTTGTGAAGAAGCCAAAGTGGCGTTTTGAAGGCTTCATGGCCTCAAAATGGCCTTGTGAAGGTCCCAAGTGGCCTTATGAAGGACCCTAAAACAGCCTTATGAAGACCAAAATGGTCTTGTAAAAACAGGAACGGTCTTGTGAAGGCCAAAACGAATTTGTGGTGGCCAGAATGAAGTATAGCCTCGTGAATAGAAAAATTGCCTTGCGAAGGCCAAAATGGTTTTATGAACGCTCCGAA
This sequence comes from Aedes albopictus, assembly GCF_035046485.1. Taxonomy (NCBI): domain Eukaryota; kingdom Metazoa; phylum Arthropoda; class Insecta; order Diptera; family Culicidae; genus Aedes; species Aedes albopictus. The sequence goes on from NC_085136.1 coordinate 17,409,790, forward strand.
ATAGTGTTGTAAATACCTCAGACTGGCCCTGTGAAGGCTGCAGTGGCTTCATCAAGGCCCAAAAGTGGCTGTGTGAAGACTCCAAAAGGGCCTAGTGAAGACCCTAAAATAACCTTATGAAGGCCAAAAGGACTTTGTGAAGACCAAAACGGCCGTGAGAAGGCGTTCATCGTCTTTCAATGGAATGTTGTGATTAATTGAGCTCAACCGTAGCCTTAACAAAGTCAAATAGCAGTATTTTTCTGTGTTTTTCTTGGTCTAATAGGAAAATAATACCCAATTGAAATTTTCGTGAGCTCCAAATCTTAAACAGATTCTAGTTGCTCTGATGCTTTTAAACTCGTTATTGCAATAGTTATTTTACACAACATAGAAGTATTTTAGAAGAACTCTAAGGCATTCCTAAAACACTTCAGTTTATTTTAACGACTTGTGGCTTCCACAAAACCAAAAATAGTAGTGATCTTCTACCCTAGGTCTATCAAAAGCTCTGAAAAAACTTGAAAAGCCTTTTCAAAAACCAAAAGGCTCTATCTCGTTGCACTTGTAATAGTTGACAAGCAATTCGTTGCCGTTTACAAAACATTGTGAGCATGTTGAATTTTTCATTCTAACAAGAAAGCCAAATACCTCAGTATCATTGATATTCTCATTGCCACTATAAAACCAAATGGTCTTCATTTATAGTCTTTGTAGTCTTCCGTGGGATACTCGAACATCACGAGCGCAAAATAATACTCATGGGTTTTGGCGAGGCAACTAACTAAGGAGATGTCTCATGATCTTTTATACCTTATTCATAGCCCTAATAAAACCAGACAGTTTTAATTTTATGCGGGCGTAATCCTCCACTAGATACTTGTGCGTTTTAACAAGGCCTTCTATGCCTTTCATAAGCTACTGAAAGGTTTTAACAAAGCACACATAGTCTTTATAAGACACTCCTGGATCCACTCTTTTCGTGGCCTTTATAAAACCATAAGAATCTTATTCATTATACTTGTGGTTCTCCGCAAAGACATTGTAATTTTTTCTTATAGTTTCACAGCTTCCATAAAACCAAACCGAAGCAATAGAGAAATTCGCATCAAATCTAAGAGGTAAGTGGAAGTTTTACTTCTTTTCAGAATAATCCTTGAAGTTGAGTAGTAGCGAAGACGGCTAATAACAAGACAGACATCTACCCTCTTGCTCCATATACCTTGGTAGCTACAAGCACACTAGCGCCGCGAACGACTTCAGGGAACAACATCATGAATCAGTGTGCGTGAGATGTTACAATTTCTGTGTACATATTAGCATGTACACGCACACAATAATGTTTTAATGTTCCTGTGAATCGTTGAGGGCGTTTCAACCATGTCGCCTGCGACAGGGTGGGAGCTGTCTGTCTTGTTATTAGCCGTCTTCGGTAGTAGTAGCATTGAGTAGCACCATGCAAGAGTGTTAACAACCGATTCATTGCACAACTGAGACGCCGTTTTCTTTCGAAGAAATCACTTTTGTTACAATCGCCATCGCCTTCCTCGCGTGTCGGTGGAAGACATCTTCTAGATTGATAGTAAATTTCATTATGAAACTTTGATGACGTACCACCACGAAAGCTCGCCCGACAGACGACATAAGAGCCAGAGAAAAGAAAAATGCTACAATCCTAGGTGGAGTGCTTTCCGAAAAATACAGGACAAGGAAAAGAATCCCAGAAGAACACATGTTCCACGTACGTCTGGTTTCCCTTGCAGCAGTTGCACTTACCCCGATGAAAAATCTCGTCGATGCCATCAAATGGTGCAACAACACATAGCAGAACGAAGCAATTTGTTCGTTTCGCTTGATTTCGTCCTCGTTGTCGTTCCCGAGGGTGTACTCAAGTTTTTTTTTCGATAGATTCCGGTACTACATAGAAACCGTTTGCTTGATAGTTCTGAGCACAAAAGCTAGAATGGTCCTGTGAAGACCAAATTGGCTTTCTGAAGGCGAAACTGGCCTTCTGAAGGCCAGAGTGATCATCGGAAGGCCTAATTGGCCTTAAGAAATCCAAAAGGCCCAAAATGGCCATGTGCAGGCTCAAATTGGCCTTTTTAAGGCCAAACTGTCCTTGTTAAAGCCAAACTGCCCTTGTGAAGGCCTAAAATAGCCTTGAAAAGGCCACAAAGGCCCAGTGAAGGCCACAATGGCCATGAGAAGGCCAAAATTGCCGTGGGAAGGCAAAAATGGCCTTGTGGAGGCTAAAACGGCCTTGTGAAGGCCAAAATGGTCTTATGAAGGGTCAAAATGGCCTTGTAAATGCTAAAATGGCCATGTGAAGGCCAAAATGGTTTAAAGAAGGGTTAAAATGGCCTTGTGAAGGCCAAAATGGCCTTGTGAAGGCCAAAATGGCCTTGTGAAGGCCAAAATGGCCTTGTGAAGGCCAAAATGGCCTTGTGAAGGCCAAAATGGCCTTGTGAAGGCCAAAATGGCCTTGTGAAGGCCAAAATGGCCTTGTGAAGGCCAAAATGGCCTTGTGAAGGCCAAAATGGCCTTGTGAAGGCCAAAATGGCCTTGTGAAGGCCAAAATGGCCTTGTGAAGGTAATTTCCATCAATTTGTCGGTCAAATCGATGCATTTTCAACATAATAACTGCCAAAAGTTAACGCAAAACCACCCAAATGTTCATCCCACTCAATTACATCGCTAATCCCGTTGGTAACGGTCGGTCGGCTCCAAACTAATCCATCGTCCGGCCCCGGAGAGCGAAGCATTTTCCCATGTCCAATCTGGACAGCCGGATCGCTAATGCAACCTGTTTCACCCCGCAGGGTGAAACCCCACGACATACGCCATCGAAGCGCGACGAACGGGGCGAATACATTTTCATTAGCAAAGGTGGGAAGCCACCACAAAACGCTCGCTCATCGAACCATCGGTCTAGAGACTCTTCATTCAGTCTACTACACGGCAACCTAAACAGTAGGTGCGAGGTGCAACTATGTGTCCAATAATTACGTTCGTCAAAGCTCTGAAGCTCGCCTTCGTCGTAGATGAGTGCATCGTACAAAATGCTGCGACTAGTGGCTAACAGTGGCTGACGCGACTGATGACGATGTTAATTAACCAAGTACCCCATCACAAACGATGCCGTCGTTGTTGGTCGAATAACAGGAGAGGTGCCATCGTCACTCGTTTTGCTCGCTCGTAGCTGAGCTGCCAACACAAGAGGGATCAACGAAGGGGTCGTTTCGAGTAGATGTATTTATTGGATACCGTCGTCGAGGTGCGATGTGAGCACTGCGTAAATATTATACCCTTGGGAAGCTAGGCGCGACGACGATGACCAAGAGTGATGGATTAAAATGTTAAACATCACTCAATTGGGGATGGAAATCGAAACTGTTGAGCAACCATTAAGGTCAAAGTGTACTCCAAAATCAATGAAGCTGTGATACGTTCTATGTTTGACTGTAGAATCTCTGAGAATGTTTGTGTGAAGTTTCACGTGAATATATTTTTAAGATAACGAAAAACTAAGTAATGCCTCAAGGATTACGCTAATGTGAAGCATACTGGTAAGTCAGTAACATCTTCTGTGAAATTTAATGTGAAGCTTCATCTGAAGCTTCATGTGAAGTTTCATGTGATTTCCGGCGGATGCTACATTTTCTGTGAAGCTCTGTTAACAAGATTGTGAAGTTTTTTAAGAAGTCGATGTGAAGTTTCCTGTGAAGCTCTTTACGGTATGGAAGATTCTTGAAAATAACTTTTCTTTCAACGATTTAAAAATAATTCTACTTACATGATTAATATGGTTAACGTTGCTAACGCCGGTGACCCCGCTGCCGCCATTGCTGCTAATAATACTGCTCCCGATACCACTACTGCTACTGCTGCTGCTGCTACTGCTACTACTACTACTGCTGCCGCCGCCTCCTCCTCCACCACCACTTCCGCCAACACCCCCAGCACTAGCGCCACTCACCGCGGTGAGTGCACTGAGGCTGCTGCTGGTGCTGCCATTGCTATTGCTACTGCCAACGGTCAGACCGCCACTGCTGGCAACACTGCTCAGACTACTACTGCTGCTGCTATTGCTACAGCTGCCGTTGGTGGTAGCGGCCGGCGCCGTCACCGGACCGCCGCCATTCATGGCGGCTGCCACTACTGGCGGTAGCGCATTGGCCGCCATGGCCGCCGGATTATCACCGCTGCCGCCCATGTCCATGGGTTTCCCATTGTTGTTGGCGTTGGTGGCATTGTTCCAGCACTCTTGGGCGGCTGCTGCGGCGGCGGCAGCTGCGGCCGCGGCCGCCTTCTGCTGGTCGATCTTCTGCGCCGTCGTGTCGATGATCTTCGGCGGCTTGTCGTCCACCATCAGGGTCGTCAGCTCGACCAGGGTGGACAGGCGCTTCTCGTTGCGCTTGTTGCCTAGTTTGACGGCGAACTGTGCGGGGAAGAAAATGGAGAAAAAAGGAGAATATGTTAGTATTTGAATAATCTTTGTGGGAATCAAAATACCATTTTTTTTAAATGAAAAAAAAAATTGCCAAGGTTATAACAGTGGCCTTGTGTAGGTCAAAACAGTGGTTTTGTGAAGGTCAAAACAGTGGCCCTGTGAAGGTCAAAACAGTGGCCTTGTGAAGGTCAAATCAAAACAGTGGGCTTGTGAAGGTCAAAACAGTGGCCTTGTGAAGGTCAAAACAGTGGCCTTGTGAAGGTCAAAACAGTGGGCTTGTGAAGGTCAAAACAGTGGCCTTGTGAAGGTCAAAACAGTGGCCTTGTGAAGGCCAAAACAGTAGCCTTGTGAAGGTCAAAACAGTGGCCCTGTAAAGGTCAAAACAGTGGCCTTGTGAAGGTCAAAACAGTGGCCTTGTGAAGGTCAAAACAGTGGGCTTGTGAAAGTCAAAACAGTGGCCTTGTGAAGGTCAAAACAGTGACCTTGTGAAGATCAAAACAGTGGCCTAAAGAATGTCAAAACAGTGGCCTTAAGGATGTCAAAACAATGGCCTTGTGAAGGTCAAAACAGTGGCCTTGTGAAGGTCAAAACAGTGGCCTTGTGAAGGTCAAAACAGTGGCCTCGTGAAGGTCAAAACAGTGGCCTTGTGAAGATCAAAATAGTGGCCTTGTGTAGGTCAAAACAGTGGCCTTGTGAAGGTCAAAACAGTGGCCTTGTGAAGGTCAAAACAGTGGCCTCGTGAAGGTCAAAACAGTGGCCTTGTGAAGGTCAAAACAGTGGCCTTGTGAAGGACAAAACAGTGGCCTTGTGGAGGTCAAAACAGTGGCCTTGTGAAGGTCAAAACAGTGGCTTTGTGAAGGTCAAAACAGTGGCCTTGTGAAGGTCGAAAAAGTGGCCTTGTGAAGGTCAAAACAGTGGCCTTGTGTAGGTCAAAACAGTGGCCTTGTGAAGGTCGAAAAAGTGGCCTTGTGTAGGTCAAAACAGTGGCCTTGTTAAGGTAAAAAAGTGGCCTTGTGTAGGTCAAAACAGTGGCCTTGTTAAGGTAAAAAAGTGGCCTTGTGAAGGTCCAAACAGTGGCCTTGTGAAGGTCAAAATAGTGGCCTTGTGAAGGTCCAAACAGTGGCCTTGTGAAGGTCAAAACAGTGGGCTTGTGAAGGTCAAAACAGTGGTCTTGTGAAGGTCAAAACAGTGGCCTTGTGAAGGTCCAAACAGTGGCCTTGTGAAGGTCAAAACAGTGGCCTTGTGAAGGTCCAAACAGTGGCCTTGTGAAGGTCCAAACAGTGGCCTTGTGAAGGTCCAAACAGTGGCCTTGTGAAGGTCAAAACAGTGGCCTTGTGAAGGTCAAAACAGTGGCCTTGTGAAGCTCAAAAAAGTGGCCTTGTGCAGGTCAAAACAGTGGCCTTGTGAAGGTCAAAACAGTGGCCTTGTGCAGGTCAAAACAGTGGCCTTGTGAAGGTCAAAACAGTGGCCTTGTGAAGGTCAAAACAGTGGCCTTGTGAAGGTCCAAACAGTGGCCTTGTGAAGGTCCAAACAGTGGCCTTGTGAAGGTCCAAACAGTGGCCTTGTGAAGGTAAAAAAAGTGGCCTTGTGAAGCTCAAAACAGTGGCCTTGTGAAGGTAAAAAAGTGGCCTTGTGAAGGTCAAAACAGTGGTCTTGTGAAGGTCAAAACAGTGGCATTGTGAATGTCAAAACAGTGGCCTTGTGAAGGTCCAAACAGTGGCCTTGTGAAGGTGAAGGTCCAAACAGTGGCCTTGTGTAGGTCAAAACAGTGGCCTTGTGTAAGTCCAAACAGTGGCCTTGTGAAGGTCCAAACAGTGGCCTTGTGAAGGTCAAAACATTGGCCTTGTGAAGGTAAAAAAGTGGCCTTGTGAAGGTCTAAACAGTGGTCTTGTGAAGGTCAAAACAGTGGCATTGTGAAGGTCCAAACAGTGGCCTTGTGAAGTGGCCACTAAGTGATGTTTTGTGGCGTACATAATTTAAAATTGCAATGGCCACTGTTGAAAACAGAATGGCCACTTGTCCACATGGATTTGTCATTTCAGTAAAGGGAATCTTCATATAGTAATCAAAACGATTGGCCACAGTATAAACATGAATTCTAAAGTATTCTAAAGAAACTTTAAAGAATCATCCCCACCACCTATCGGAAATGAAAACAAAACAGCAGAAGGAAAATGGCATTAAATGTCAAAAGCATTTATCCGGACGATTCTTTTCGTCCCTGTCTCTGGGACCAACTTTTGCAGCTCACCGAAAAAAAAACGTCCATCCGAAACGGACAAATTAATTTAATGCTTTTCAAATTGATTTTCCCTACATCTCTCTCACCACCGTGAGCGCTGGGAACTTCCCGGATCCCGGACAGATGGACCAGAATCGTGCTGTTTTGTGCTTTTTTTTGCTTCGCTCGCGCCAACCGTTCCCAGTCTCTGATTCGATTTATTTATCGGGGGATATCGAACGCGGGATTGCAATGCAGTCCGGGCCTACGGGCATGAACCGAGGGCACCGTCGCGTCAGGTCATGTCAGAGCGAGATTTTTCACCCGCGAACTGAATTCAGACTGTCAGACGAAGGGGCGCGAGGGGTAGGTCACTGAGATAACAAACGAACGAGTCCGGGAGATAAATCCAATCCACCAGCCCATCGAAGCGTATGTTTTATTTTCCAATAAAGTTTTGTTTTTTTTTTCAGTGGAAAAAGCGGGATCTCGAATGAATAATTCGGCAGCCGACACGGTCGGATTTGGCCGAGGGGTCTACGGATAACGCGAAACAAAAAAAACGCAGTGTCCTATCCCCTCATGCCAGCGCAGCGCAAACAAAAAAAGAACTCCAAATCCCAAACTGACAGTGATTTGCGACTGCCTGCCTCGGAAGTTCTCTTCGGCGCTCCAACAGGGGAGAAAAAATCGGATCCTTTTTGCGCTCGGGGAATTTTGCAATGGCGACCAAGTTGTCGACAACGATACCCACTCACTGACGGTGATGGCGATGCCGATGACGAAGACTGTTGTTGTCCCATTCAAGCCGAGAGGTGATTGATTTCATCCATCCATCCATCCACCTACTGCGATTTGGATGGGGCAAGGGGATTCGTTCGATCGATCGAATCGAAGTAGTCTGCCCCTAAGGGGGGAAAGTGGCAATAAAAAATGCCGAGGTGATTTAATTTTTATTGACAGTTTGTTAATTTGGGCGATAAATTTTCCGGCTGTTTCACCTTTTTTTTTCGCCTTGCGGGAAAGAAATTCCAGAACGGGTCACGAGGGTGCAATTGAGCGGCTGGAAATGTCAGGAAGTGTCAACTGCGTTTACCGGGGCTTTTATTTTTTCTGTGAAATCAATAATGGCTAAGTAGTTCCGATGATAATCTTGTCAATTTGGCACGGCGATATTTCATAAGTTGACTTGCAAAGTATTTTACTTTTAGAAGATCAGCAAATATATCTTAATCTAGTCTTTTATTAAATTGTTGGGCCATTTTCGAATATGCCTTAACGAACCATCATGGATTTAAAAATAGCATATTTCAATCACAGAAGAAAGCTGTTTAGCTACTACTAGATGTTCTAACGCTCATTTTGATGTTAAGAATTCTAATTTTATACAAACAAAATGGCCTTTATGATTTAAGAAACTACTTGGTCTTTTATTTGAAAAATAGCAGAAATCAAGCCTATTGGAACAGAACCAATTGAATCCTTCAAAAGGACATATACGAACTGATTTATTTAATTATTTTATCAAATTTTGAATGAACAACTGAGTCATTATAATCCAGTAATCAGACATGTTTGCTTCTCGAAAACCATTTTTCATTAGGTAGATGAGAATAAATATTACTAGACCTTTCATGAAATTGACTGACCATCTAAATCTAAATAACAGAGAGAATCGGAAGAGAGAGTCCTCTCAGGATTCTGTTGGGAATCCTCTCATAGTTCTGTCAGGAATTCTCTCAGGATTCTGGTGAGCATCCTTCCCGGATTCTGGAGAGAATCCTTCCCAGATTCTGGAGAGAATCCTTCCCAGATTCTGGAGAGAATCCTTCCCGGATTCTGGAGAGAATCCTTACCGGATTCTGGAGAGAATCCTTACCGGATTCTGGAGAGAATCCTTACCGGATTCTGGAGAGAATCCTTACCGGATTCTGGAGAGAATCCTTACCGGATTCTGGAGAGAATCCTTACCGGATTCTGGAGAGAATCCTTACCGGATTCTGGAGAGAATCCTTACCGGATTCTGGAGAGAATCCTTACCGGATTCTGGAGAGAATCCTTACCGGATTCTGGAGAGAATCCTTACCGGATTCTGGAGAGAATCTTTACCGGATTCTGGAGAGAATCCTTACCGGATTCTGGAGAGAATCCTTACCGGATTCTGGAGAGAATCCTTCCCGGATTCTGGAGAGAATCCTTACCGGATTCTGGAGAGAATCCTTACCGGATTCTGGAGAGAATCCTTACCGGATTCTGGAGAGAATCCTTACCGGATTCTGGAGAGAATCCTTACCGGATTCTGGAGAGAATCCTTACCGGATTCTGGAGAGAATCCTTACCGGATTCTGGAGAGAATCCTTACCGGATTCTGGAGAGAATCTTTACCGGATTCTGGAGAGAATCCTTACCGGATTCTGGAGAGAATCCTTACCGGATTCTGGAGAGAATCCTTCCCGGATTCTGGAGAGAATCCTTACCGGATTCTGGAGAGAATCCTTACCGGATTCTGGAGAGAATCCTTACCGGATTCTGGAGAGAATCCTTACCGGATTCTGGAGAGAATCCTTACCGGATTCTGGAGAGAATCCTTACCGGATTCTGGAGAGAATCCTTACCGGATTCTGGAGAGAATCCTTACCGGATTCTGGAGAGAATCCTTACCGGATTCTGGAGAGAATCCTTACCGGATTCTGGAGAGAATCCTTACCGGATTCTGGAGAGAATCCTTACCGGATTCTGGAGAGAATCTTTACCGGATTCTGGAGAGAATCCTTACCGGATTCTGGAGAGAATCCTTACCGGATTCTGGAGAGAATCCTTCCCGGATTCTGGAGAGAATCCTTACCGGATTCTGGAGAGAATCCTTACCGGATTCTGGAGAGAATCCTTACCGGATTCTGGAGAGAATCCTTACCGGATTCTGGAGAGAATCTTTCCCGGATTCTGGAGAGAATCCTTCCCGGATTCTGGAGAGAATCCTTCCCGGATTCTGGAGAGAATCCTTCCCGGATTCTGGAGAGAATCCTTCCCGGATTCTGGAGAGAATCCTTCCCGGATTCTGGAGAGAATCCTTACCGGATTCTGGAGAGAATCCTTACCGGATTCTGGAGAGAATCCTTCCCGGATTCTGGAGAGAATCCTCCCGGATTCTGGAGAGAATCCTTCCCGGATTCTGGAGAGAATCCTTCCCGGATTCTGGAGAGAATCCTTCCCGGATTCTGGAGAGAATCCTTCCCGGATTCTGGAGAGAATCCTTCCCGGATTCTGGAGAGAATCCTTCCCGGATTCTGGAGAGAATCCTTCCCGGATTCTGGAGAGAATCCTTCCCGGATTCTGGAGAGAATCCTTCCCGGATTCTGGAGAGAATCCTTCCCGGATTCTGGAGAATCCTTCCCGGATTCTGGAGAGAATCCTTCCCGGATTCTGGAGAGAATCCTTCCCGGATTCTGGAGAGAATCCTTCCCGGATTCTGGAGAGAATCCTTCCCGGATTCTGGAGAGAATCCTTCCCGGATTCTGGAGAGAATCCTTCCCGGATTCTGGAGAATCCTTCCCGGATTCTGGAGAGAATCCTTCCCGGATTCTGGAGAGAATCCTTCCCGGATTCTGGAGAGAATCCTTCCCGGATTCTGGAGAGAATCCTTCCCGGATTCTGGAGAGAATCCTTCCCGGATTCTGGAGAGAATCCTTCCCGGATTCTGGAGAGAATCCTTCCCGGATTCTGGAGAGAATCCTTACCGGATTCTGGAGAGAATCCTTCCCGGATTCTGGAGAGAATCCTTCCCGGATTCTGGAGAGAATCCTTCCCGGATTCTGGAGAGAATCCTTCCCGGATTCTGGAGAGAATCCTTACCGGATTCTGGAGAGAATCCTTCCCGGATTCTGGAGAGAATCCTTCCCGGATTCTGGAGAGAATCCTTCCCGGATTCTGGAGAGAATCCTTCCCGGATTCTGGAGAGAATCCTTCCCGGATTCTGGAGAGAATCCTTCCCGGATTCTGGAGAGAATCCTTCCCGGATTCTGGAGAATCCTTCCCGGATTCTGGAGAGAATCCTTCCCGGATTCTGGAGAGAATCCTTCCCGGATTCTGGAGAGAATCCTTCCCGGATTCTGGAGAGAATCCTTCCCGGATTCTGGAGAGAATCCTTCCCGGATTCTGGAGAGAATCCTTCCCGGATTCTGGAGAGAATCCTTCCCGGATTCTGGAGAGAATCCTTCCCGGATTCTGGAGAATCCTTCCCGGATTCTGGAGAGAATCCTTCCCGGATTCTGGAGAGAATCCTTCCCGGATTCTGGAGAGAATCCTTCCCGGATTCTGGAGAGAATCCTTCCCGGATTCTGGAGAGAATCCTTCCCGGATTCTGGAGAGAATCCTTCCCGGATTCTGGAGAGAATCCTTCCCGGATTCTGGAGAGAATCCTTACCGGATTCTGGAGAGAATCCTTCCCGGATTCTGGAGAGAATCCTTCCCGGATTCTGGAGAGAATCCTTCCCGGATTCTGGAGAGAATCCTTCCCGGATTCTGGAGAGAATCCTTCCCGGATTCTGGAGAGAATCCTTCCCGGATTCTGGAGAGAATCCTTCCCGGATTCTGGAGAGAATCCTTCCCGGATTCTGGAGAGAATCCTTCCCGGATTCTGGAGAGAATCCTTCCCGGATTCTGGAGAGAATCCTTCCCGGATTCTGGAGAGAATCCTTCCCGGATTCTGGAGAGAATCCTTCCCGGATTCTGGAGAGAATCCTTCCCGGATTCTGGAGAATCCTTCCCGGATTCTGGAGAGAATCCTTCCCGGATTCTGGAGAGAATCCTTCCCGGATTCTGGAGAGAATCCTTCCCGGATTCTGGAGAGAATCCTTCCCGGATTCTGGAGAGAATCCTTCCCGGATTCTGGAGAGAATCCTTCCCGGATTCTGGAGAGAATCCTTCCCGGATTCTGGAGAGAATCCTTCCCGGATTCTGGAGAGAATCCTTCCCGGATTCTGGAGAGAATCCTTCCCGGATTCTGGAGAGAATCCTTCCCGGATTCTGGAGAGAATCCTTCCCGGATTCTGGAGAGAATCCTTCCCGGATTCTGGAGAGAATCCTTCCCGGATTCTGGAGAGAATCCTTCCCGGATTCTGGAGAGAATCCTTCCCGGATTCTGGAGAGAATCCTTCCCGGATTCTGGAGAGAATCCTTCCCGGATTCTGGAGAGAATCCTTCCCGGATTCTGGAGAGAATCCTTCCCGGATTCTGGAGAGAATCCTTCCCGGATTCTGGAGAGAATCCTTCCCGGATTCTGGAGAGAATCCTTCCCGGATTCTGGAGAGAATCCTTCCCGGATTCTGGAGAGAATCCTTCCCGGATTCTGGAGAGAATCCTTCCCGGATTCTGGAGAGAATCCTTCCCGGATTCTGGAGAGAATCCTTCCCGGATTCTGGAGAGAATCCTTCCCGGATTCTGGAGAGAATCCTTCCCGGATTCTGGAGAGAATCCTTCCCGGATTCTGGAGAGAATCCTTCCCGGATTCTGGAGAGAATCCTTCCCGGATTCTGAGGAGAATCCTTCCAGGATTCTGAGAAGAATCCTTCCAGGATTCTGAGGAGAATCCTTCCAGGATTCTGAGGAGAATCCTTCCTGGATTCTGAGGAGAATCCTTCCAGGATTCTGAGGAGAATCCTTCCAGGATTCAGGAGAATCCTTCCAGAATTCTGAGGAGAATCCTTCCAGGATTCTGAGCGAGAATCCTTCCAGGATTCTGAGCGAGAATCCTTCCAGGATTCTGAGCGAGAATCCTTCCAGGATTCTGAGCGAGAATCCTTCCAGGATTCTGAGCGAGAATCCTTCCAGGATTCTGAGCGAGAATCCTTCCAGGATTCTGAGCGAGAATACTTCCAGGATTCTGAGCGAGAATCCTTCCAGGATTCTGAGCGAGAATCCTTCCAGGATTCTGAGCGAGAATCCTTCCAGGATTCTGAGCGAGAATCCTTCCAGGATTCTGAGGAGAATCCTTCCTGGATTCTGAGGAGAATCCTTCCAGGATTCTGAGGAGAATCCTTCCAGGATTCTGAGGAGAATCCTTCCAGAATTCTGAGGAGAATCCTTCCAGAATTCTGAGGAGAATCCTTCCAGGATTCTGAGGAGAATCCTTCCAGGATTCTGAGGAGAATCCTTCCAGGATTCTGAGGAGAATCCTTCCAGGATTCTGAGGAGAATCCTTCCAGGATTCTGAGGAGAATCCTTCCAGGATTCTGAGGAGAATCCTTCCAGGATTCTGAGGAGAATCCTTCCAGGATTCTGAGGAGAATCCTTCCAGGATTCTGAGGAGAATCCTTCCAGGATTCTGAGGAGAATCCTTCCAGGATTCTGAGGAGAATCCTTCCAGGATTCTGAGGAGAATCCTTCCAGGATTCTGAGGAGAATCCTTCCAGGATTCTGAGGAGAATCCTTCCAGGATTCTGAGGAGAATCCTTCCAGGATTCTGAGGAGAATCCTTCCAGGATTCTGAGGAGAATCCTTCCAGGATTCTGAGGAGAATCCTTCCAGGATTCTGAGGAGAATCCTTCCAGGATTCTGAGGAGAATCCTTCCAGGATTCTGAGGAGAATCCTTCCAGGATTCTGAGGAGAATCCTTCCAGGATTCTGAGGAGAATCCTTCCAGGATTCTGAGGAGAATCCTTCCAGGATTCTGAGGAGAATCCTTCCAGGATTCTGAGGAGAATCCTTCCAGGATTCTGAGGAGAATCCTTCCAGGATTCTGAGGAGAATCCTTCCAGGATTCTGAGGAGAATCCTTCCAGGATTCTGAGGAGAATCCTTCCAGGATTCTGAGGAGAATCCTTCCAGGATTCTGAGGAGAATCCTTCCTGGATTCTGAGGAGAATCCTTCCTGGATTCTGAGGAGAATCCTTCCAGGATTCTGAGGAGAATCCTTCCAGGATTCTGAGGAGAATCCTTCCAGGATTCAGGAGAATCCTTCCAGAATTCTGAGGAGAATCCTTCCAGGATTCTGAGCGAAAATCCTTCCAGGATTCTGGAGGAGAATCCTTCCAGGATTCTGGAGGAGAATCCTTCCAGGATTCTGGAGGAGAATCCTTCCAGGATTCTGGAGGAGAATCCTTCCAGGATTCTGGAGGAGAATCCTTCCAGGATTCTGGAGGAGAATCCTTCCAGGATTCTGGAGGAGAATCCTTCCAGGATTCTGGAGGAGAATCCTTCCAGGATTCTGGAGGAGAATCCTTCCAGGATTCTGGAGGAGAATCCTTCCAGGATTCTGGTGGAGAATCCTTCCAGGATTCTGGTGGAGAATCCTTCCAGGATTCTGGAGGAGAATCCTTCCAGGATTCTGGAGGAGAATCCTTCCAGGATTCTGGAGGAGAATCCTTCCAGGATTCTGGAGGAGAATCCTTCCAGGATTCTGGAGGAGAATCCTTCCAGGATTCTGGAGGAGAATCCTTCCAGGATTCTGGAGGAGAATCCTTCCAGGATTCTGGAGGAGAATCCTTCCAGGATTCTGGAGGAGAATCCTTCCAGGATTCTGGAGGAGAATCCTTCCAGGATTCTGGAGGAGAATCCTTCCAGGATTCTGGAGGAGAATCCTTCCAGGATTCTGGAGGAGAATCCTTCCAGGATTCTGGAGGAGAATCCTTCCAGGATTCTGGAGGAGAATCCTTCCAGGATTCAGGAGAGAATCCTTCCAGGATTCAGAAGAGAATCCTTCCAGGATTCAGGAGAGAATCCTTCCAGGATTCTGGAGAGAATCCTTCCAGGATTCTGGAGAGAATCCTTCCAGGATTCTGGAGAGAATCCTTCCAGGATTCTGGAGAGAATCCTTCCAGGATTCTGGAGAGAATCCTCCCAGGATTCAGGAGAGAATCCTTCCAGGATTCAGGAGAGAATCCTTCCAGGATTCAGGAGAGAATCCTTCCAGGATTCAGGAGAGAATCCTTCCAGGATTCAGGAGAGAAACCTTCCAGGATTCAGGAGAGAATCCTTCCAGGATTCAGGAGAGAATCCTTCCAGGATTCAGGAGAGAATCCTTCCAGGATTCAGGAGAGAATCCTTCCAGGATTCAGGAGAGAATCCTTCCAGGATTCAGGAGAGAATCCTTCCAGGATTCAGGAGAGAATCCTTCCAGGATTCAGGAGAGAATCCTTCCAGGATTCAGGAGAGAATCCTTCCAGGATTCAGGAGAGAATCCTTTCAGGATTCAGGAGAGAATCCTTCCAGGATTCAGAAGAGAATCCTTCCAGGATTCAGGAGAGAATCCTTCCAGGATTCAGGAGAGAATCCTTCCAGGATTCAGGAGAGAATCCTTCCAGGATTCAGGAGAGAATCCTTCCAGGATTCAGGAGAGAATCCTTCCAGGATTCAGGAGAGAATCCTTCCAGGATTCAGGAGAGAATCCTTCCAGGATTCAGGAGAGAATCCTTCCAGGATTCAGGAGAGAATCCTTCCAGGATTCAGGAGAGAATCCTTCCAGGATTCAGGAGAGAATCCTTTCAGGATTCAGGAGAGAATCCTTCCAGGATTCAGGAGAGAATCCTTCCAGGATTCAGGAGAGAATCCTTCCAGGATTCAGGAGAGAATCCTTCCAGGATTCAGGAGAGAATCCTTCCAGGATTCAGGAGAGAATCCTTCCAGGATTCAGGAGAGAATCCTTCCAGGATTCAGGAGAGAATCCTTCCAGGATTCAGGAGAGAATCCTTCCAGGATTCAGGAGAGAATCCTTCCAGGATTCAGGAGAGAATCCTTCCAGGATTCAGGAGAGAATCCTTCCAGGATTCAGGAGAGAATCCTTCCAGGATTCAGGAGAGAATCCTTCCAGGATTCAGGAGAGAATCCTTCCAGGATTCAGGAGAGAATCCTTCCAGGATTCAGGAGAGAATCCTTCCAGGATTCAGGAGAGAATCCTTCCAGGATTCAGGAGAGAATCCTTCCAGGATTCAGGAGAGAATCCTTCCAGGATTCAGGAGAGAATCCTTCCAGGATTCAGGAGAGAATCCTTCCAGGATTCAGGAGAGAATCCTTCCAGGATTCAGGAGAGAATCCTTCCAGGATTCAGGAGAGAATCCTTCCAGGATTCAGGAGAGAATCCTTCCAGGATTCAGGAGAGAATCCTTCCAGGATTCAGGAGAGAATCCTTCCAGGATTCAGGAGAGAATCCTTCCAGGATTCAGGAGAGAATCCTTCCAGGATTCAGGAGAGAATCCTTCCAGGATTCAGGAGAGAATCCTTCCAGGATTCAGGAGAGAATCCTTCCAGGATTCAGGAGAGAATCCTTCCAGGATTCAGGAGAGAATCCTTCCAGGATTCAGGAGAGAATCCTTCCAGGATTCAGGAGAGAATCCTTCCAGGATTCAGGAGAGAATCCTTCCAGGATTCAGGAGAGAATCCTTCCAGGATTCAGGAGAGAATACTTCCAGGATTCAGGAGAGAATCCTTCCAGGATTCAGGAGAGAATCCTTCCAGGATTCAGGAGAGAATCCTTCCAGGATTCTGAAGAGAAACTTCCCAACTGAATCTCAACTGAAATTGGCAAACAAGCAAATGAATGAACTTGCATCATTAAATCGAAAACTTCCAGCGACAGTAAACGCAATTCCCATTCATATTGATCATCATTCATGCACACATTCCAATCGAAATCATAAGTTTATTAGCTTAGATAGGCCTTTTTCTCTGCCCCTGTTCGTGCGTCGCTAGGCAAAAGTGTCTGTTTACGATATGCTTGTTGGTAATATCATAATTTATTATTGCCCAGTTCAATGTTACAAAGAGTTTCCCGACCGACTCGTTCGTCTCTAACATATATGTCTTGGGACGACCATACGCTTGAAATTGATATGTTTGCACAGAGAAACAGAAAGAGACAGAGAAAGAGTTGTCCCCTAGGAAAAGGGTGCTTTGGTGCATGTTCCAGTAGCATTCCAGTCCAGAAAGGAAGCTCTCCATCGACTCTGAACGACTGACCGTCCGATGACCGAGACCACTTTGACATGTTGCGGTTTTCACTGCTTTCGTATAAGCACACACACGCCCATACATCATGTAATATCCGATCTACATTAAAGATTATTGAAATTTTACTTTTCCGGCTCGGCCTCGGTCCCTGCCTCTCGCTCAGAAGGGTAAGTCCCCATAAAACTATTATTATTATTATTATTATTATATTGGCGTTGGGTTTCAGCTTTCAGGTCCGGTCTGCTCCATTCAGAGTGCGCTCGCTTGACCATCGTCAAGCTAGTCACTTTTGATCTTGCTGAACTGCCTGCCTCTGTTGCTCGGTCCTTTTGCTCCTTCTTCTTCCACATGGTCCCAGCAATTCGAGAGAGTTGCCGGTTTACTGGCATAAATCATACTTTATTATTGCCTCGTCGTACACACTCTCTCGCACATGGATGGTCTGGTGACCACTTCTTCTTCATACGAGAAGCTGAAGAAATTGACTCCGACCGAGTAAGTGAGGGGATTGTGAAACTAGTTGGTGAGGCACTCAGAGCAGTGTTTACCCCCTTTTGCCAAGCAGCTCTGCAGAAATTACTTTTCTAGCTGAACTTGTGGATGGAGTTTGTAGTTTTTCGGTAGGTCGTCTTCATGATCGAAATTAGAAAAGGTCTGCAGCTATGTCGCAATAAGATATAAATGTAATCGGCTCCGTCATGCTACATGGCATTTGAGCCTCTCTGAATAAATTTGATTTCGATGAGGTCGCTCAAACTAGTACAGTGAACTAAATCTACGTTCGATTGTAGGAAGCCAAAAAAACAAGAACAAAAAGCATAAGGCCCAGAAAAGATTTCAAAGACCCAGTCAAGTAAAAGAAAAGGCCAAGTAAAGTAGAGCAAGAAAAGTAGCTCAAATAACAAATCATATCAAATCCGAAGCATTGTGATAATTTCATGGATATAAAACTACTAAATCAGAGAAGCAACGTGTGACCCAGTTAAGATTGAATTGACCTAGTAGAGCAACTGAAATTTGTGAATATTAACTGAAATTCAACTGACACCCATAGCTAAAACTGCTGTAACCCCTTTTCAATCGTCACGCTAGACTTCGAGCAAATCCCCGGCAACACAAACATTGTGCCCGATGAGTAGCAGTAATTTAATGGTCGTCTGTTTGCATAAGGCCGTTTAATCTGGCCGTTTCAAAGACTCTACCTCCTCTATACTAAGGCGATGCGATGCGGTGTTTGTATGTTTGTATGAGCGCATTCGTACCCTGCCAAGCGGAGCCAAGCCGCGTGGGCATATAGAGTCGGTCGGTCGCTCGGTAGGTAGGTACCGAGAGAGCGTGTAATGAAGATCGATTAGAGCAACCGGGGGTGGATAATGGGGCAACATGGAATGGAACGCAACGAGGAGACCTAGGCGAGGCGAGAGAGGTGTAAATTGTTGGAATGCTTTGCCAAGTAATTTATCGAGCTTTATCCGTCGTTTGGCTTGCGGTTTGATCTCGAGTTCCGGCCCCGCCGGAAATCTCCGGGCCCAATCAGTTCAGCTCAGGCTAGCCAGTGCCAGCACCGGGGGAGAGAAGTTATTTCTTGATGAAGTTACTACCGGGCTTGTACACACACTGCACTGTAAAGTGCCGCTCAGAACAGCAATCCGGTGTAATCATGCAAGATTGATATCTTAATAGGATGATTGTTTCGAGTGCTGTCATCTTGATGCCGGGAGACTACTTGGTTCAGATAGATGGAATTGATGAGCGTTTGAATAGGTTCAGAATATTTTATCCAATAAATGGCTTAGTAAAAGGAAGTGATTGTATTCAAAACGGCTTAGTTGAGATTGCGGTGAACTTATTTTGCTTGATGATATACCTTACTTGAACTTTTTTAGGTCAAATTATTCAATCTACTTTACTAGGTCATTTTGCTCTCTAACAAGCCTTTCCACTGGGTCATTTGCATTGACATGATATAGTCATTATAAAAGATATTGAGTGTCTTAACTACCATGAATAGGAGTAGATTATGCACAAAACCATTACCTGGGCCTTTTGTCTTTACTGGGCCATTAGTGACCAATCCAGGTATTAATTATGTACTTCACAACAACTACGTCAAAATAGCATTCAAAACAAGTAGGTAATTGCAAAATATACTGAAAACGGCATAACAGACAGAAACTACCGCGCCATAATTTAATATGGGCCCTTAAATGTCTCGTAATCTGAAACAATCGCTACTGTTTGCAATAATATTGCAACCACATTGTTACAGTCCCCTTTCAGTGAAAGAATTCAAATGTCTACGACGTGTCATACACATACCGGTTATTTCCCCCCTAAACCTCCGAGTAGTGCATACATGAGAAGCAGAAAAAAACAGTGATTTAAATCCAATCAGAAAGCAAATATGTTTGACATGTTTATCAGATTGTACACATTCCGGCGACGAGGCGGCTCTTCCTCTTCGTGTCTCACTTGAATCGACTTGCCGCGGAACGAAACGGAACGGTAGCGTTGCTGCTCTAATCCACCTAACCTCAACAAGCACAGTCTCGTCGGAACGAAATCGATTATTTACCGGGACCGGTCTTCCCGTTTCCTCTCTTGCTCTTGCTATGTCTCGCGAATAAGTTTAGATAGGGCAATGGTGCCCGTTCTGAGGCACGCCAACCGAATACCAAATGAATTTCAACTGGAATTCGAGTGAATTTCAACTGAAATTCAACTGAATTTCAACTGAAAATTAACTGAATTTTAACTTAATTTCAACTGAAATTCACTTGAAATTCAGAATCCACTGAATGTTAATTGAAATTCAGAATCCACTGAATGTCAATTGAAATTCAAGAGAATTTCAACTGAAACTCAAGTGAATTTTAACTGAAATTCAAGTGAATTTCAACTGACATTCAAGTTCAAATAAATTTCAAAGAAAATACGACTCAATTCAAACTAAATTCAATGTTTCACTAAACTCACCCAAATGATGGACCATTCACCCTATTTCGTTTCGATTATGTACGCCTCGTGTCTCACCCCCTTTGTTCGGCGACTGAATCGCTTGGGTATCGCTATTTTTTCGGCGTGCAAACTTCCCAGAAAGGAAGGTGACAAAAACCAGCGATTGACAGATAAGAGGAAATGCCAGCCAGCGAGCGCAGAGCACAGTTGCTTCAGTTTGGCGGAAAATTGAAATCATCCTTGTCGTCATCGTCGTCGAGGATGGCGACGACAACGAAGACGGAGAATATCGATGACACTTTGTTGGCCTGGTTTCTTTACTGGTTTCCGATTTTCGAGTAGTGGTGCTTTGAAATAGGCTGACTCCTCAGAAATCGAAGGCAACAAGCGAAATCGTTTCGTTGTCGGTGATGACAAGACGACGACGTCCGAAGGGGACAATCAACTGGCAATCTTCCGAGTAGATGTGATTGACATCGATTGGGGAGGATGAGGATTTTGTTTTGCTTTGAGAATTACGGAAAACCAATGATTGCTAATTTTTGCTGAGTTTAGGTTATTTATACCTGTCATTGTCAGGACGTGGCCATTACATACATTAAAACATATACGGTTACTAGATTTTACTGATTATTTGTAAGAATTGAGTGAATTTCAAGTTGAAATTCAAGTTAATTTCAACAAATTCGAGAAAATTTCAACTGAAATTCAAGTGGATTTCAACTACAATTAAAGTGAATTTCAACTGAAATTCTAGAGAATTTCAACTTAAATGCAAGTGAAAGTCAACTGAAATTCAAGTTGATGTCAAATCCAATTCAAGTGAAATTGAAGTAAAAATTTAACCTAAGCTACAACAAACTTCACCTGACATTGAAGAAAACTTTTGCGAAAATATTCAAACACTGTAGCCAGGGTTGGAAAATGTCATAACAGTGGTATGTGGTTATTTTCAATTTCCTGTTTAGAAATGTTCATCGACGATATCGTTATTTTACTATAACTAACCAGCATTATTGAAGGTATGGACGGAAATTTTCTCTGGAAATGATAGAACTGGAAAATGTCATGACATTTTGTCAGTGACATGTCATGACTTTGATTGTAGCAGTTTTCAAAAAAGAGTTTAAATCTTAGAAAACAAAAACAAAAAAAAGAGAAAAGTTTTATCTGATGCTCATGAGAATTTCTTTTGAAATTCAATTGACTGCTATTTAAATTCAGTAGAACATGAGAGTCACTGAAATTTCAAGTGACTCTCATGTTCTACTGAATTTCCTTGAAAATTTAAATGAAAAACATTCAGGGGTGCTTCTGCGGGTCTCAGGGAGGTTCCAGGGGCGCTTCAAGGAATCTCATGGGATTCCAGAGGGTCTCAGGGGCGTTTTAGGAATTTTCAGGGGGTTTCTAGTGGGCGTCAAGGGCATTTCAGGGGGTGTCAGGGGTTCAAAGAGGGCTGCAGTGTGTACATGAACGTCTCAGGTGTGTTACTGAGGAATTTCAGAGGGTACCAGGAGGTCCCAAAGAGTTTGAGAGAGTCTCAGGGACGCTTCGGGGATCTCCAGTGTGCTTCAGATGTCTCAGGGGCCTTTTGAGGGATGTCAAGAGTCTTTTTAAGGAATCTCGGGGGAGTTTCAGAGGGTCCAGGTGATTTCAGGGGCATTTCAAGAGGTCTCATGGGGTGCTCCAGGGGATCTCAAATGCATTTCAGGGGGTTCCAGGGGTTTTCAGTGGGGTACGTCGAAGTCTCAAGAACGTTTCAGGAGGTCTCAGAGGGTACCTGAAAGTCTCAGAGGCGTTCAAGGGGGTCTCAGAGGCTCTCAAGAGGTTTCAGGGGACTACAGGGGGTATCTGGGGCGCTTCATACTCTTTAAATACTCCTGAAATCCCTGTTATACCTTTGAAATGAACATGAACGCTCTTAAACTCCTAAAACCCCTTGAAACGCCCCACGAAATGCTTAATACACCTCTGGAACCTTCATAATTCCATTGGAACGGCTTCGAAATCCAAGTTATCAATATGAAATGCCTCTGAAAATATTTGGTACACCCTTAAAAGGTTCCTGAATTCCCCATGCCACCCCCTTAAAGTGATCCTAAAATGAACATTTCCATCCAAATCACGCAAAAAATTGTCAATTTGTGACTCTGAAAGATGATTCTCAATGATGTTTTAGGGAGTCTTAGGGGTGTTTCAGAGGATCCCAGGCGATTTCTGGATGGTCTCAGAACTGGTTCAGAGGGTCTCACGGGCGCTTCAGGGGCGTTCCTGGAAATTCTAAAGGCATTTCAGGGACCTCCAGGGATTTCAAGGGGAGTATCTAATGGTCTCAAGAACGTTTAAGGAGGACTCAGGGGATACCTGAAAGTTTCAGATGCATTTCAGGGGGTGGTCTCACGGGGTTTCAGAAGGGCTCAAGGGGGTCTCTGGAGCGTTTCAGGAGGGTTAGTAGTTGCAGGGGGTTTCAGGGTGTTTCAGTGGCTTTTCATGGGTTACAAGGGGGCTTCAGGAGGTACCTGAATTGAGACCTTCAGGCGTTACAGGAAGTTTCTGGGGTACCAGGAGGTCCCAAAGTGTTCCAAGAAGTCTCAGGGACGCTTCGGGGTTCACAATGGTGCTTTAGGGAGTCTCAAGAGTGTTTCAAAGGATCCCAGGCGGTTTCTGGTTGGTGTTATGGGCGCTTCAGAGGGTCTCATGAGCGCTTCAGGAATTCTCAGGGGCGTTCCTGGAAATCCCAAGCGTTTTCAGGCAGTCCCAGGGGATTTCAAACGGGCATCTAGAGGTCACAAGGACGTTTAAGGAGGACTCACAGGTATTTCAGGAGGTCTCACGGGGTTACAGAAGGGTTCAAGGGAGTCTCTGGAACGTTCATAGTATTGAAACGTTCCTGAAAATTCGTGTTATTGCTTTGAAATGCCCCTGAACGCCCTTAAACTCCAAAGACCCCTTCAGAAATCCTTAAAACTCCTTGCAACGCCCCTAGAATGCCTTGTAACGGCCCTGGAATCTTCATAATCCCATTGAAACGCCCGTTGTGGCATACCTTTAACCTTTTGGAGCCAGACAGTTTTGCCAATGCGGTCGGGACCTCGCAGACCACGAACACGTTTGTTATGCTTGATTTCATCGCATTCGACCCCAAAAGCTCCAAAAACCATCTTAAACGCACCTGAAATCCCATTGAAATGCCCCTGAATTGCTATCAAACGCCCCAAAAACCACTCGAAACCACTTTAAACGTTCCTGAATCCTCCTGAAATGCCCTGAAACACCCCTGAAACCCCTTGTAATGCCCCTGATACCCCTCTCCCTGAAAACCCCTCAAAGTCCCTTCGAACGTCCCTGAAACCTCCGTAATATTATTGAAACACCACTGAAATCCTCATAATCCCATTGAATTGCCAACGAAATCTGTTGGAACGCCCGTAAAATACTGCTGTAGAATCTGTGGTAACCGCGTGTGATGAGCACAAAGGTGCATAATAGACTAATCATTCTGCTGCGCGGCAGAGCATACACTCTTGCCGTCGGACAGGCGTGCGCACGCATGAGTGTATTGTATTGAGTAAGACACACGTCACCACATCCCCCTTTCTTTATTCTAATTTTCGTCAATAAGCTAAACTGTTTCGAAATGTGTCTATACTATACAAGATGCACTATAATTGAGTACTATCAACAAGCTTCTAATTAACATAACGGCATGTCGATTAATCAGAGGCTTAATAAAGCTTTTCAACAATAAATCAGTACAGCGAGAGATGTTGGAACTCCATGCATCTCTTATATTTGCATTTTTCAGCACTCTACAGTACGCTCCTGGACTTTTGTTAAATATGCATTATTTTATGAGCATGTTGGTGTAACTTTTCTTTTTTTTCCGTTGTACTAAATACTACTGCCTCTTCCTTCTTTACGTATTGTCTGAAAATCGACAAATCCTCTGGTCTAATCAATTACGAGAACAATAATCGAAAGGTTCTGAAGATTCACCTCTAAGTTTGTAGATAGTCATATAATACACATATCGTTGAGTTACCTCACAAATTCTAACCAACAAATAATAGAACGTCACTTGTTTAAGCTAATATTACTATTCACTTTTCTGTTCGTTTGCTTCTCAGAGTAGATAGTAGGTAGGTCAATTTTCGAATTCGACTGCGATAGATTTTAGCTTTAAAACGGCTGTTTCAGTTTTCACAAAATTCAAATACAGCTGTTTAAACTTGTCCGACGTTTCGGTCTCATTTAGAACCTTCCTCCTGGACTCAATTATTGCCAATTTTTTTTGTCCAGTGTTGTTTTATCGAACAATGATTGTCGGACGGATGAAGTTTCCCGCACAGTACTTAAAGGTTGGGATTCGATAACTGTTGAAAACCCTTCACGAGTTTTACCGCTCTGGAAAATGACACCTTGCGCTTGATCGGTCTCCATCACTTTACCTAGTAGGTAGGAACCTATTGTAACAAGTTTGATGAACATTTTGTTCGATTCTCGTTATTATTTTCAATTTCCAATGAACAGCAAATTCTATCTTACCGGGTAGGTTGTTCGTTACTGATAATTTATAATTTTGTTCATTCAACTTTTAATTTGCCATGCAGAATCAGTGTTGACAAACTGCTTTCAGTTATCCGAAACATAAGGCTCATTTAAATACGTTTCAACCCAAAAACACCGTGTTCATGGCATTTTGCGGCATTTTTCCATGGTTCTTCATCATTCTTCCAACACCCATAGTCCTTCCTTTACAGTATCAGTGAATCTAATCACAGCATACTCTCTAT
The DNA here is from genome assembly GCF_035046485.1 of Aedes albopictus. NCBI lineage: Eukaryota > Metazoa > Arthropoda > Insecta > Diptera > Culicidae > Aedes > Aedes albopictus. The sequence continues at coordinate 17,434,132 of NC_085136.1, forward strand.
TTAAGTGAATTTAATCACAGCTCCTAAATACTCTCACGGATGAACACCCAAAGATTTTACCTCTTCAAAAGTGCCTGTTGATGTACCGCCAAGCCTTTATCATTATATCACTTGATTGACGACATTACTTACAACACAGTCAGGATTTATTCGTTGCAGTACAATTGTTTACTACCCAAAGAATGGATTCTGTTCGCTGGTAAGACGGTTGTTGCGGTTGTTTGAAAGTTATGATGAGTTTGTTCTTACGGCATTATACAATTATAAGGTTAAAGCTTTACATGTGTCAAACATGGATGTGGCAGATTGGAATGAAGCGTTGTTAGCTATTTTTATTTTTTTTTTATTCCTTGTTGGGTATCTAAGTCACTGCGACCAGTTGATAGATCTATTGTGACAGCTATTTTTATTATTATTATTATTGATTCTTACGTGAAATCGTTTAGTTCTGTCGAATACCTTAGAAAATGTTACAAATTGGCTTCTTTAACGGTGTTGAGATAATTCGATATTCTGAATCTGCATGTCAAACTGAGCCGAAATCCAAATTTTCATGAATTTTGGAGCCCGGGAACCTATTTAAAAATCATTTTGAAGTTTGTATGGGAGCGATTTGTCGAATCATCCCTCGTCGCAGTTTGTACTGGGCGGAGCTGTCAAACAGTTGCCCAGCTGTCAAAAGGTAATTTCAAAAAATGTCTTTGAAATTGATTTTAGGCACCAAAATAAGGTTCTAAAAATCTGGAAAAAATCATAGTGGCTCAGAAAAACGTGCTCTTTCGTATAAAATCGAAAAATCAATATATTTTTCAAAATTTAAAAACCCAATTGTGTGTGTGTTTTTTTTATATTTCTTAACTGTGTTTTTTTGTTTTGTTTAGATAATGCCAGTTGTAATACTCTCAAGCCCAAGATGACAGACAACACAGCGCTATCTCAATCATTACTTTTTTTTTTAAGTTTTTACACAATGTTAGCTGATCATGTCTATTTTTGTTCTGTTTTTTTTTGATTGCTTAAAACATTTTACTTTTCTTTATATAGCTGAATTACCCCCATGAAATAGTTAAGGAACGAGTGCATGCTAACCCTCCTTTGGCATTAGGCAACGACGCCAGCGATCTGTTGCCAACGTGATGCACCGCAGCATGACTACAAATATAATGCAAATTTCGAATACCTGGACGATTACTTCTCTTTTCGTATATGCAAGTGATCACAATTTTCTTAATGAAGTAAATCACAGTTTCGTCTATATACTTTCAGTGAGTACATTCAGGTTTTTTTTTTACTACACTTTTATTCATTCTCTGAAGTTAGTGAATTTAATCACAACTTTCTATATAGGTACTCTATCAGTCAGTCAGTTAGTCAGTGAATTAAATCACAATTTCTTTCACGCGCTTACATTGACTCAACCAAATCCTTTTCACCACACTATCAGTGAATTGAATCACAAATCTTCTTGTAGAGGAATCTCCACATTACCAGTGAATTGAATCATATCTTTTCCAGTAGCTTACCAGTGAATTAAATCACAATTCTCTCTATGTTCGTTCGATGAATGCAGTCACATCAGTCTTTGCATCCAGTGAATTTAATCACGTTTCAGAATCTAATGATAATCATCACATTGATTCACAGAGCAAGCGATCTATGTATAGAGGACAATGCTGTAGAACGGAAGTCGACAACCAAGAAAGATCATCCAACATAGAATTGGTGTTTGTGGTCCTCACAAGGTCCTCCCTGCCTATGGTGAGTCGATGGCAGTGACTGCAAAAAGAGCTGCATACTTAGCCAATAGTACAGCCTAATCACTGTTATCCTACCCAAGGTCATATCTTCTGATACATTCCGGAGATCACTAAGAAGATGCGGATCGAACAGCTACATTTTCCATTGATTGATTATGAAATGTTTCATTGCGTCATCTATCTCTTATGTCCTTTCCACCAATGCAACGTCAGCGCGAATTCGGCAAAGTAGCATACTGAAATATCATGAATATCTTCGATTCCAAATTAGCATATGACATCATCGACCGCATGTCGCTATGGAAAATGATGGAAGCGAACGGCTTTCTCGGGAAATTAATCAGACTGACCAAATCAGCGACAGACAGACGGTGTACACAATTCCGTAAATGCTTCGGAGACCTTTCTGACTGAACATCGCTCTGGAAGGTGTAATAAACTGAGCCTTGGTTATGATGCTTACGAAGTCCGGTTAGTTTGTGTGCTTTGTGGATGACATGAATGTTGTTGCCTGAACAGTGACAGAGCTATACACCCGACTGAAACGCGAAGCAGCAAACGTCGAACTGATGGTGAATACGGCCAAAACAAAGTATATGCTGGTAAACTGGAACTGAATGACGTAGGACAAGCCCTGGCACCAATGTTATGCCGTCTATCATAACATACTTTCGAATAGATGAATTAGTCCGGTCTCTACGGACACCGGACAGAAACCATGTTCGAGACGAGCCTGCAAGTTTCTGTCGCATGCCGTACTAAGGTGGTCTTCGGCGGTTTGCAGGAGAACGATGTGTGGCAGCAACGAATAAATCACGAGTTCTCTGTACCCTACGGTGAATCAAACATCATGAAAGTGGCCGAAACTGGACGGTGTACACAGCAGGTCACAAGTTTGCCGGAGTACAATCCACCCCAGACGAAACAGAGCTGCAGCTTAAGATCGAGTGATAGGGCGCAAATAGTTGACCCAAAAGAGTTTACGAAATTTGATGTACAACAAAATATTTTAAATAAATCATATTATAACGTATCATTGCGCGACACAGTATCTATCAGAGTAATAGGCGTCTCCAGAAGGCCTACATAGATAAAGTAACTCTGTTTGTACACATTGCCTGAAGAACCGCAGTTTAATGAAATAAGATGATAGTCTTTTTCGCGATTTCCACTTATTATTATTCTTTATTTATTTATTATTATTATTTTTTAAGCATCTCTGACATCATCTTTTTTTTTCCAAACCCTTATTCCGAAAAGAAGTTGTGCGTACAATGGGCTTCAGAAGAAACTGCGAGCCTAGACAGGCTTTAAGATACCCCAGCATCTAATACCTATGTCACGTAAATCTGTGCTATGTTTGGGAAAAGTCCCGCCGTTATACTATGCATGCAGCATCCAGATGCTGGCAGAATACAACGGCTGGGGTATTTTGTGGGTATGCCTGATAGCAACTATTATTTAGTGAATTTAATCACATTGATCCAGCGAAATTAAGCTTATAATAATCATAATATACAAAAAACCGGTTTGAGTGAATTTAATCACGATACTATCGGACTTTTACGATAATTAAATCACGTTGTTATGCTTTGATTGCGTCCACTTCCTACCAATTTTCTCATTCCAACCAATGTTAAGGTATTTGCGTACTTTTCACGAAACCACTTTGCAGCCCTAACCAGTACGAAGCTCAGCATCTCACTCTCACATTTCCAAAACTTTTTTCATTCCAAACGCCTTACCAAATGACACGCAATATTTGTTATGGAGTGCCTGCAGTTACAGTCAAACATTCATCAATTAGTACTTACATGACGTCGCCTTCATACCTCCTGTATACGCTAACAAGCTTTTTTTTCGCATCAGCGTGTATAAATCAAACCAACGCGGCAATCTCTTCGCCACTCTCTCAATACACGCCGCCCCATCGGAATCAATATCATTTTGCAATGATTAGCAAACACACATGATAGCAGTAGCACCGTTCGTTTAATGCCACACACTAACAATAAAACGCTTCTCTTCGACACCGCACCCAAAGCACAATGATTCAAGGTCATCATCTCCGCACAAAGCGCTCGCTTTTCAAGCGGCGTCTCCACTTTCTTTTCATGCACATTTCACTCTGCAGTCCCGCTATGAAATAAAAGCCTTGGCTTCTTCAAATAGCACATATTTGATTAGCAAAAATTGCATATTTCTTTCACGCTTCATTAATTTTTTTCTGAAATTATCAACCAAAGGAAACACATTGATGTTTGATCGGCACACGGATTTCTTCCTTTCAACATTTCAATATTTTCTTCCACTTCTTCTAACATAATTCTTAAAACACAGAACACAACAATAAAATTTCAATTCACTAACGCATCCAGTGATTTTTCCAAACGAAATTAACTCAATTAAATTCAATTGCAAATCATTCAATTTCTTTTTTTTTTCACCCTCGTCGCCACTTGTGGTAACCGCGTGTGATGAGTACAAAGGTGCATAATAGACTAATCATTCTGCTGCGCGGCAGAGCATACACTCTTGCCGTCGGACAGGCGTGCGCACGCATGAGTGTATTGTATTGAGTAAGACACACGTCACCACAGAATCCTCCGAAACAACTCCTAGAAACGCTCCTGCAGCCCCTAGAAACTTGGAATTTTTAAGCTCTCTCAAAACTTCCTAGAAACCCCTCCTGGCCCCATCCCAAATGCGCAGGAGTCGGACCTGTTCTTGCGAACCAGGTTTCCTCACTAAATCCCTGACTTAATTTATGCACAAATTTGTAATTTAGTAATTTCAACTGACTTTCTGTTAAATTGCTTTCAATTGATATTGAAACGATTTTCATCTGATCGTCAAGTAATTTTGACAGAATCTCGAACGATTTTAAGTGAAATTTTAGTTTATCTGAATTAATTTGGAAGTATATTTATAAATGATGTGAATTTCAGCTGAACTTAACCGATACTCATTTGGATTTTACAATATTAGGATGAAACTCATTTGAAGTTTCAGTGAATGTCACTCGAAATTCAAGTATGTGTCATTTGAAAGTTAAGTGTTCATCATCTGAAATTCATGCAAATCTTTTTTTTCAGTAAGTTTCTAAAAATTGTCATTCAAGTGTTGACATTCCAACGATTTTCATATAACGCTCAAGTGAGGATGACCAGAATCTGGTCAAACTGAAGTTAGTTTGGAATTGAAATGAATTTCAACTGAAATTAAATTGAAATCTCAAATGACATTCATGAGATAAGTGAACTTCTAATGAAAATCAAGCTGATTTCGGCTGAAGTTAAAACGTTTTTTGACTGAAAACGTAGTGAAAGATGAAGATTGGGTTCACTTGAATGGGAAAGCGAATTTAAATTGATGTTTAGGCTTTTCAGATGAGAGATGATACAATTGATATTGAAACGATTATCATCTGATGATCAAATAGTTTTTAACAGAATCTCAAACGAATTTTCATTCAAGTTTAACTGAATTAAAATGAAGTTTTTTAGAAATAAAGTAAATTTCAGCTTAACAAAACTGATACTCATTTAAATGTCACAAAATTAGAGTGAGACTTATTTGAGGTTTCAGTGACTGTCACTCGAAGTTCAAGTGAATGTCATCTAAAATTAATTGATAAATAATCATTTTGGTAGTTTGATTAAAAAAAACTAGACCTTATCCCTCATGACATATTTTTTTTTTGCAATTCCACTTTACAACCAAACCGACAACTAATAGCCATCTAATTGATTGCTCTCAACATTCATCAGAGCGACCCTTCATTACCGCGTTCTGAACACAAATGACAAACTTCAACCCAGTGGCAGTAGTGGCAGCCAGCGCAGCGCTAGCGGTGTGGCGCTACCCCATTATTATGATAATTATTACAACACATCACCATTAACGTGCTGCTGAACTACAGTACTGCTGCTGCTGCTGCTGCTCGTGTACAATGTAAGCGCAAACGAAACTAAAAGCATTTTGTCACACATATTATTATGCAAATTTCAAGTTGCGCTGCACTGTTTTAGGTGGGGAACAGAATGTTTTTGATCAAAAGGTACAATTTTCTAAACGATTGAGCATTCGTCTTTCTTGATTCAAGTTTTTTTTGGGTTGATTCCATATGTATTATAGGAAGTTCCAAAAGTATACTGGCTCATTTGAAAGCGTAGAAAAAATCAATTAGTCGATTCAATTTAAAACATGCTTAACTCAACTATACGGTAAAATTACATGCTTGAAATGTAATTTTACATATTGTTAAAATTTGAACCAAGTTTGACACTGAAAGTCGATCTTGGAAATTTGCCAATTATACTCCGTTAAAAAAAACTTTATCCTGCACGAATTTGTGTGTATGTGTGTATGTATGTCCGTGCGTGATACATTGTATCACTTTGTTTAAGTTCTAAAATCGTTACTTGTCCGAATTTTTCATAACAATTACATGGCTGGTACATGCCATTGAAGTATTGAAAAGGGGTTTTGAAAATCAAACATTGCAAGGCATTTTAAGTAGCTTGAATCTGACTGCTTCCTTATGCACATACATACACTCACATACAGACCGACAGTTAAACACTCCTCTAAGTTGAGTTTTCCCTAGAGGACATAATTTAGCACTTATTTAATGCTTGAAAAGTGCAAGCGAAAAACCCCAGCAACAACTTCACCTAACCGCAAATTTACTCAACGAACCAGACACACACATACTCCCCGGATTATCAACAAGCTTTTGATTGCCAATTTGTTGCCGGCACTAGCAGTAGCAGCAGCTTCCAGCTTCCAACACTACGGATGGCGTCGATCGCTGTCTGAGGCAAAAACCCAGGCGGAAAACTTTTCCGTATTGGGTTTTCCGTCGCGTCGTTTACAGCAGTCAGGCAATAGCATCCGAAGAAGATGGAAAATTTTAATCAGCTACGGTAAAGTTTCCAATAAATTAAACGGTTTTCCTACCACCTCTAGCTCTCGACGTCCTTCTGGCCGTGGTTGCATCGCACCCTCCGGAACAAGAGTGCAAGTGCACAACTTTGCAAATGAGTAAAGTTCAACAACTACAGCATCGCCGTCCTCTTCTACGTAGATATCGATTTCGCTACTCCACTTTGGCCGCTTGTGAAGGTGGCTAACCTAACCACCTAGGCTAGTACACAGAACAGAGCAGAGCCGAACAGAAGTAGGACCACCGGCCAAGTTTATTACATTATCACATATTTTCCATCGTTCATCGTCCCGCTCTGTGCACGAGGATGCAGTCGTCGTCTGCTGCATGCAGGTCAGGTCTGCAGGACCGTTTTGTTGAACCATTCCATGGATGACAGGGGTTTTCAAGTTGTACTTTGGAACTCTTGTAAGGACGTGGCCGATGCCAATAATGGTACTTGTTAGCTGTTGATGTACAACAGATCTCAAATCAATGGCCACTGATCTCTAATCAATGGCCACTGATGGCCATTGATGGCCAATCGATGGCCACTGATGGCCAACCAATGGCCACTGATGGCCAATCAATGGCCACTAATGGCCAAAATAGAAAAAAGCTCTTTAAAGTATAATTTTTCATAGCAAATGAAATGATCTGGTTCTCAAAAGAGGTAAACTTGGAAAACATTCATGCCAACGACGATGTACTTGCAAAAATTGTGACTTATCTGACTGAAGATTCATGAAAGTTTAGGAACCACTGCCACAAGTGCAACATACGTCCAGCCAGACAGACAGATTGACTTCCATACCGGCGGCGATGGTCGGTTGCTGCCCTTAGCCGGTCGCCTAATTTAGAGCTCAACCTAGAGAGACCGACCGTTTCTAAGAGGACTACTAGCAGTAGATATCTATAGTTTCCATCCAAGCGATATCGCTCCCCTTTCGTTCGATCCTAGGCTATCAGGGTCCAAATACCCGGCGCGGAATCGACCGAGTTCCGAGTAAAAGGAAGAACTTTTAATTGACTGATAAGTTTATCTACGATTCTCGAGCCAGGTGGTACTAGTCGCGTTGCATCGCCATCTCTTTCCGGGATCAGAATGAGATGCTCACTATGTCCACGGTTAACAATTAAATTGGAAGGTAACTTCACTGCAAGCCTTCGATGTCGCGGCCAAGTGAGTTGATTTGTCAAACGAGACTGGGTAATGTGACAAACGCTTGTCGACACTCACGACACGGCGGTCACCGCGACAAGCCATTGCATCGCCACAATGTGGTCAATTTCCTTTGTTTCTAAGCTGCCTTGAATTATTGATTGAGCAATTTCGCTCGAGTCGCGTTCGAAAGTTCCTGGAAGGAGGTAGAAAGGGTGTCACCCTAAACACTGCACAGACTGTAAACACCTCCCTTCTTCCTTTGGCTTGCGTGTTTCTGCAATCAAATATGCATCAAATCACGTCGCCAATCGATTGGCGTGACGGAATTCGGGATGGGTGATGGAAAGAACTCAATTTTCCTATGGTTGACCGGAGAGTCGTCTAATCTTGTAGTCTTCTCGTCTTTTAGTCTTCTAGTCTTTTATTGGCTTTAAGTCTTCTAGTCTTCTAGACTTCTCGCTGATTTGTCTACTAGTCATCGAGTCTTCTAGTTTTCAAGTTTTCCAGACTTCTCGTCTTCTAGTATTCTAGTCTTATCGTATTCTCATCTAATAGTTTTCTAACCTTCAAGCCTTCTAGTCTTCGAGTCTTCTATTCTTCTAGACTTCTAGCCATCTAGTCGATTAGTCCTTTAGTCTTCTAGTCTTCTAGTCTTCCAGTCTTCTAGTCTTCTAGTCTTCTAGTCTTCTAGTCTTCTAGTCTTCTAGTCTTCTAGTCTTCTAGTCTTCTAGTCTTCTAGTCTTCTAGTCTTCTAGTCTTCTAGTCTTTTAGTCTTCTAGTCTCCTAGTCTTCTAGTCTTCTAGTCTTCTAGTCTTCTAGTCTTCTAGTCTTCTAGTCTTCTAGTCTTCTAGTCTTCTAGTCTTCTAGTCTTCTAGTCATCTAGTCTTCTAGTCTTCTAGTCTTCTAGTCTTCTAGTCTTCTAGTCTTCTAGTCTTCTAGTCTTCTAGTCTTCTAGTCTTCTAGTCTTCTAGTCTTCTAGTCTTCTAGTCTTCTAGTCTTCTAGTCTTCTAGTCTTCTAGTCTTCTAGTCTTCTAGTCTTCTAGTCTTCTAGTCTTCTAGTCTTCTAGTCTTCTAGTCTTCTAGTCTTCTAGTCTTCTAGTCTTCTAGTCTTCTAGTCTTCTAGTCTTCTAGTCTTCTAGTCTTCTAGTCTTCTAGTCTTCTAGTCTTCTAGTCTTCTAGTCTTCTAGTCTTCTAGTCTTCTAGTCTTCTAGTCTTCTAGTCTTCTAGTCTTCTAGTCTTCTAGTCTTCTAGTCTTCTAGTCTTCTAGTCTTCTAGTCTTCTAGTCTTCTAGTCTTCTAGTCTTCTAGTCTTCTAGTCTTCTAGTCTTCTAGTCTTCTAGTCTTCTAGACTTCTAGTCTTCTAGTCTTCTAGTATTCTAATCTTCTAGTCTTCTAGACTTCTAGTCTTCTAGTCCTGAAATTCTACGAATTCTAAAATTCCCATCAATGTGCTGAAAGGATTCTTGACAGAACCCTGAGAGGATTCTTGACAGAATCCTGAGAGGATTCTGGACAGAATCCTGAAAGGATTCTCGTTAGAATCCCGGGAGGATCCTCGTCAGAATCCTGGGAGGATCCTCGTCAGAATCCTGGGATGATTCTCGTCAGAATTCTTCCAGGATTCTCGTCAGAATCCTGGGAGGATTCTAGTTAGAATCCTGTGAGGATTCTCGACAGAATCCTGAGAGGATTCTCGACAGAATCCTGAGAGGATTCTCGAAAGAATCCTGAGAGGATTCTCGACAGAATCCAGAGAGGATTCTCGACAGAATCCTGAGAGGATTCTCGACAGAATCCTGAGAGGATTCTCGACAGAATCCTGAGAGGATTCTCGACAGAATCCTGAGAGGATTCTCGACAGAATCCTGAGAGGATTCTCGACAGAATCCTGAGAGGATTCTCGACAGAATCCTGAGAGGATTCTCGACAGAATCCTGAGAGGATTCTCGACAGAATCCTGAGAGGATTCTCGACAGAATCCTGAGAGGATTCTCGACAGAAGCCTGAGAGGATTCTCGACAGAATCCTGAGAGGATTCTCGACAGAATCCTGAGAGGATTCTCGACAGAATCCTGAGAGGATTCTCGACAGAATCCTGGAAGCATTCTCGGCCGAATCCTGAGGAGATTCTCGTCAGAATCCTGAGAGGATTCTCGTCAGAATCCTGAGAGGATTCTCGTCAGAATCCTGAGAGGATTCTCGTCAGAATCCTGAGTGGATTCTCGTCAGAATCCTGAGAGGATTCTCGTCAGAATCCTGAGAGGATTCTCGTCAGAATCCTGAGAGGATTCTCGTCAGAATCCTGAGAGGATTCTCGTCAGAATCCTGAGAGGATTCTCGTCAGAATCTGTTACAAATAAAAAAAAATATAATAATAAATGGCCCGCGTTGGGTGCCAAAATACGGACAAACAATGATAGAACCCTATAAATGCTCTATTTTATTTTTCATTACGAAAAATAAATAGAACATTTCAAATGCACATTAAAATATAACTACACGAATTCACATTTACAACACAAAACATAAAAGTGGCCAGTTATCCTCAAAAGAATAACAATTTACGATCACAGGATGACGAGGTTACATTTATTGGTTTTGGTCCATCAGTCAATCCTGGAACAGTGTTTTGTTTGGCTGATTCCATTTTTGTTAACAGTATTTATTCTGTTTTCATAGCTTATTTGTGTCTAGGAAAACTAATCCTAATTGGCCTTCCGAATCGGGTTTTAATGCAAGACGGCTGCATTTTGATGTCCCTGCTAGGGAGCGGTTTGTCTGTCTTGCAGTCATTTGTCGCCAGAAATGACCTTAATGTATGCAACCACTCCGGTTGCTAGGGCTATATTTCTCCTGAGTGATGGAAGAACCCTATAAATGCACATTAAAATTAGTAGAATATTCACAAGCTACACTCGAACATGTAACAGAAAAATAAAACTGGTAACAAATCCTGAGAGGATTCTCGTCAGAATTCCGGATTCTGGAGAGAATCCTTCCAGGATTCTGGAGAGAATCCATCCAGGATTCTGGAGAAAATCCATCCAGGATTCTGGAGAGAATCCTTCCAGGATTCTGGAGAGAATCCTTCCAGGATTCTGGAGAGAATCCTTCCAGGATTCTGGAGAGAATCCTTCCAGGATTCTGGAGAGAATCCTTCCAGGATTCTGGAGAGAAACCTTCCAGGATTCTGGTGAGAATCCTTCCCGGATTCTGGTGAGAATCCTTCCCGGATTCTGGTGAGAATCCTTCCCGGATTCTGGTGAGAATCCTTCCCGGATTCTGGTGAGAATCCTTCCCGGATTCTGGTGAGAATCCTTCCCGGATTCTGGTGAGAATCCTTCCCGGATTCTGGTGAGAATCCTTCCCGGATTCTGGTGAGAATCCTTCCCGGATTCTGGTGAGAATCCTTCCCGGATTCTGGTGAGAATCCTTCCCGGATTCTGGTGAGAATCCTTCCCGGATTCTGGTGAGAATCCTTCCCGGATTCTGGTGAGAATCCTTCCCGGATTCTGGTGAGAATCCTTCCCGGATTCTGGTGAGAATCCTTCCCGGATTCTGGTGAGAATCCTTCCCGGATTCTGGTGAGAATCCTTCCCGGATTCTGGTGAGAATCCTTCCCGGATTCTGGTGAGAATCCTTCCCGGATTCTGGTGAGAATCCTTCCCGGATCCTGGTGAGAATCCTTCCCGGATTCTGGTGAGAATCCTTCCCGGATTCTGGTGAGAATCCTTCCCGGATTCTGGTGAGAATCCTTCCCGGATTCTGGTGAGAATCCTTCCCGGATTCTGGTGAGAATCCTTCCCGGATTCTGGTGAGAATCCTTCCCGGATTCTGGTGAGAATCCTTCCCGGATTCTGGTGAGAATCCTTCCCGGATTCTGGTGAGAATCCTTCCAGGATTCTGGTGAGAATCCTTCCAGGATTCTGGTGAGAATCCTTCCAGGATTCTGGTGAGAATCCTTCCAGGATTCTGGTGAGAATCCTTCCAGGATTCTGGTGGAAATCCTTCCAGGATTCTGGTGAGAATCCTTCCAGGATTCTGGTGAGAATCCTTCCAGGATTCTGGTGAGAATCCTTCCAGGATTCTGGTGAGAATCCTTCCAGGATTCTGGTGAGAATTCTTTCAGGATTCTGGTGAGAATCCTTTCAGGATTCTGGTGAGAATCCTTTCAGGATTCTGGTGAGAATCCTTCCAGGATTCTGGTGAGAATCCTTTCAGGATTCTGGTGAGAATCCTTTCAGGATTCTGGTGAGAATCCTTTCAGGATTCTGGTGAGAATCCTTCCAGGATTCTGGTGAGAATCCTTCCAGGATTCTGGTGAGAATTCTTTCAGGATTCTGGTGAGAATCCTTTCAGGATTCTGGTGAGAATCCTTCCAGGATTCTGGTGAGAATCCTTCCAGGATTCTGGTGAGAATCCTTCCCGGATTCTGGTGAGAATCCTTCCCGGATTCTGGTGAGAATCCTTCCAGGATTCTGGTGAGAATCCTTCCAGGATTCTGGTGAGAATCCTTCCAGGATTCTGGTGGAAATCCTTCCAGGATTCTGGTGAGAATCCTTCCAGGATTCTGGTGAGAATCCTTCCAGGATTCTGGTGAGAATCCTTCCAGGATTCTGGTGAGAATTCTTTCAGGATTCTGGTGAGAATCCTTTCAGGATTCTGGTGAGAATCCTTTCAGGATTCTGGTGAGAATCCTTTCAGGATTCTGGTGAGAATCCTTCCAGGATTCTGGTGAGAATCCTTCCAGGATTCTGGTGAGAATCCTTCCAGGATTCTGGTGCGAATCCTTTCAGGATTCTGGTGAGAATCCTTTCAGGATTCTGGTGAGAATCCTTTCAGGATTCTGGTGAGAATCCTTTCAGGATTCTGGTGAGAATCCTTTCAGGATTCTGGTGAGAATCCTTTCAGGATTCTGGTGAGAATCCTTCCAGGATTCTGGTGAGAATCCTTCCAGGATTCTGGTGAGAATTCTTTCAGGATTCTGGTGAGAATCCTTTCAGGATTCTGGTGAGAATCCTTCCAGGATTCTGGTGAGAATCCTTCCAGGATTCTGGTGAGAATCCTTCCAGGATTCTGGTGAGAATCCTTCCAGGATTCTGGTGAGAATCCTTCCAGGATTCTGGTGAGAATCCTTCCAGGATTCTGGTGAGAATCCTTCCAGGATTCTGGTGAGAATCCTTCCAGGATTCTGGTGAGAATCCTTCCAGGATTCTGGTGAGAATCCTTCCAGGATTCTGGTGAGAATCCTTCCAGGATTCTGGTGAGAATCCTTCCAGGATTCTGGTGAGAATCCTTCCAGGATTCTGGTGAGAATTCTTTCAGGATTCTGGTGAGAATCCTTTCAGGATTCTGGTGAGAATCCTTTCAGGATTCTGGTGAGAATCCTTTCAGGATTCTGGTGAGAATCCTTCCAGGATTCTAGTGAGAATCCTTCCAGGATTCTGGTGAGAATCCTTCCAGGATTCTGGTGAGAATCCTTCCAGGATTCTGGTGAGAATCCTTCCAGGATTCTGGTGAGAATCCTTCCAGGGTTCTGGTGAGAATCCTTTCAGTATTCTGGTGAGAATCCTTTCAGGATTCTGGTGAGAATCCTTCCCGTTTTTTTTATTTTTATTTTGAGAAATAATCTTTTAAGACTTATGAAAAAATTATGCAAATGTCCTAGCTGTCTATTCTGCAAAAGAAAAGTGACTTTTTCCAAATATTTGCCATGAAACTTTGAAATTACTATTCATGTTATCTTCCAATACTCTATCTCATATTCCACAGTTTGTCCTGAAGCTTACTGAGATTTTTCTTGTCAAACGGCTGCAAGATTTATTCAGCAGAGAATGCTTGTGCTGCTCTGAAAACCCTAAAATTACTCCATAATTTACCATAAGCTAAATCTTGCAGAAACTTTTTTGAAATGAATATAATCTTCTTCATTTTTATTTGAAAATTTTTGAACATTTGTTTAGATTTCACCGATTACTGTTTGAATTTTTAAAGTCCCGAGTATATCTTACATAACCATATCAAGATTATAAATGTTATCTTCCAAGATTGTTTTGGGTGACTGGACAAGCTCATAACTTGAATCACAGCATGTATATCGATGATCTGATCTCCAGGATACATCAGATAGCCATACAATATCTTATCCGACTTCTCTGACAAATGTAAACAAACTACAATTGGATCTAATTGAGTCCATCATACCATCTTGACCCTTCAGAATTTTAAATATTCCAATAGAGAGAACCATCTCACCTCGTTCCAGTTCGAACAATCAGGTCAAAAAATTCGCCGGGTACACATAGCCGGATGACTACACACTACTATGGCACCCATCCAACCCACATTATTGCCTAGATCCAATTTCCGATAATCACGGGTCTGTCTGTAGGTGGTACCTTTTGAGAGCAAACGCCTTCAGTTTGCTGGATGAGCACAGCGCTTTGAAATGATATGATTACAGAGTATGGGAGTAGCTCGGAAATCTATCCCAGTCCCAGCCCAGAGCAGCAGTAAAAAAGGGTTGTGAATGTGGATGCACATAGCATGTGAAGGAGAGGGCGTTGATTGACGGTTTTCATCCAGCTACGTCATCACGCCTCTCTCGATCTACCTACTTAATCCCTTCCGATTGTTCCCCCGATGTAATTGATGTCCACGACATAGCGGTGGGGACCTAAACGATTGACTTTTTCAGTGGTATCATCATCATAGTCGCATCGCATCGGTTCGAAACCGGTGAACTGGACGGGAGAGGATGAAAGGGCGGAATAAAACAATTATTTTGATTAGGGATATCATCCAGTAGACAGGGAGGGACCCGAACGAGATTGGTTGTTTGTTTGTGAGCTAATTGAGTGTCGATCACTCTTTACGTGCCCGGAGGTGCTACCGACGGATATTTTAATTTGATTTACTAGCACT